>NC_092335.1:247840000-247940000 GCF_046630445.1 Rutidosis leptorrhynchoides | reverse complement strand
TTTTTTAAATTTCGTTGAAAATCATATTGAAACAAATACGTTCGTGTAAAGTATTATACGTTTAATACTTTATTAATATTCTCAAGTTATAATATATATATACATATACATATCTATTTATATATAACGGTTCGTGAATCGTCGGAATTTGGTCGAGGTTATAATGAATGTATGAACACAGTTTAAAATTCTTGAGATTTAACTTAACAAACTTTGCTTATCGTGTCGGAATAATATAAAGATTAAAGTTTAAATTTGGTCAGAAATTTCCGGGTCGTCACACTCACAATTCAAATTCACCCTTTTCCTCTCCTCTCTCCACTCTCTCCAGCTGAATCAAAGAAACGTCCCATGTAATTTTTTTTCCTTTTTCCGGTTTACATATGCTTAAATGGTATTTTGTAATGATAATTTCTTTTCATTTTAGGAATAAATCATGTCAAGATCAAACAAGATCATCTCTGTTCAATCTATTGACGGACGACAAGTTAATTTCCAACTAAAAGTTAAAGTCGTTCGAGTTATCAAAAAGCTTGGTCACGGATTTGACGCTGGCAAACCAGTTATGGAGTTCATAGTCTCTGATGATATGGTTTGTGTTTATTTTCTGCCTTTTACCAAAAATTGTTAATTTTTAAAAAATATATTTTTCATATTTTTTGATTTTCTTGTTTGTTACAAATGTTTTGTTTGTAAAAGGGCCATAAGATTGTCGTCAACATCCGTAACGCCCTGCTCTCAAAGTTTGATGAACTCATCAAAGAATGGGCCAATTATTGTATGTCCTACCCTGTTGTTGTTGACAGTCCCATTTGTTACCGATCCAAACATGTGAAACATGAGTACAAACTCATGTTTACTAAAAAAAAACCTCTGTGTTTGAAATACCCACTAACCAATGGACTGGGAATAGTTGCTTGACTTTCATTCCTTTTGAGCATTTGATCGAGAATGAGCTTGCAGTTGGAGTTTCTGCAGGTGATATATTGTTTATCATAAGCCTTTTTTTGTAGTTTGAACCCTTTATATTTGTAACTTACATCAATTTTTAATTTAACATTTTAAGGTGTTTTGGATTATTGTTACAGATGTTATTGGACGAGTATCCTGCTATGGTCCACTTTTAGATTTCAAAAACAGTGGTGAATTAAAGAACAAGTACATCAATCTACAACTCAAGGATTTAGTGTAAATTTTTAACACCTTAGACTTTAAAGGAAACGTATGTTTCTTTAATTTCAGTTATTCTTATTAATCTTTGTTACAATTATATAAGTTATTTAAATTCATTGATTAATAGTGGATTAGAAGTCGATGCAACTCTGTGGGGACAATTCGCCGTTGATTTCGAACACCATATCAAAAATGTCTCTGATGATTCTTCTGTCATCTTGATTATTCAGTTTGGAGTCACCAAAAACCATAACTGTTTGAATATGTTGATCGCTAAACCTTAATTGTTTTATTCCTGAAATCGTACGTATGATGTGCAATATTATGATTATGATCTTTGTGTAACTTTCATGGTTTTTGTCTAATATCTTTTGTTGTCTATATGCTGCAGAAAAGCTTATCGTGTCTACCAACTGGAATTAAACCAATGTAGTTGTTGACTAAAATCATCTGCAGATTGCTGAGTTCATTAAGCGGTAAAATTTTTAAATAAAAATTTAAATACCGTTGCTACTTACATTAGACAGTTAAACCCTAAATTTTTTAACAAAAAAACAACTACCTTAAGATCATAAAATCAACTTTTGATTGTTAAAAAAATCTCTAATTAATTAATAGTATTTTATCTATCTTATTTAATCAATGCAGTGTAAACCAAAAATCATTTGCTAATCAATTACTACATTCATGGACCAATGTATTTCATTGAATGTAGTCAATTGAATGCACTCCACCATTTAATACAATCATTGGGACATAAATTCATCATCATATGTATTTATTGTTTCTTTCAACTACTTTGTTTTAACTAACTAACAAGCTCTTATTGTGTATATCGTAGCCTCAATGAGATCCATTCTACTGACGATTCAGTTGGTTCCTTAGCTCCTTTCATGTCAATTATGCCACCTCGTGATCGGAATCCTAAATCTTGGTTTAAAGATGCAAAGCATCTTGGTTTAAATCATCTAAACCCTACCAGGGTAATTACTTAAATCATTTAATTAAATAGATCATTTATCTTATTTTCAATCTATGGTTTTGGTCCCATATGTAAAGAGAAGTTTCTAACCAAATTTTAGTGATCATTTTATGGTAGTCATATTACATGGAAGCTTTACTGCATACTTTATTTCAGTAGTTTTCTATCTTTCACCATTTCATGTAATATAACTGCACATCTAATGCCAATATTAGACTTTGTTAATCAAATAATTACAGAAAGGTATCTACTTGTTGAAGCCACAATCAACACCATTCTTCCCGACGATCTTTGGTATTACATTGCCTACAAAAAATGTAATAAGAGTGCAAAACCTGTTACCCCAAACTATGATCTTACATTGGACATTGATCAGCAATTAGCTTTAGAGCGCAAGTGTTTCGATTGTAGAGATAAGCCGCAAAGTGAAACACAAATAAATATTAAAATTTATGGTAAGATATTGATTTGTGGTTTTACTAAACCTTTAATTGTGTAAATGTTTTTATACATAACAGGTTTAAAGTTCCAATCCGTGTAGAAAATCCATCTGGCACAGCCTCTTTTACAGTTTTTGAAACGGTTGTCAAGAAGTTCGTCAACAAAACAGCATATGATTTAATGAAGGAGTTGTCTGAAGATGATGATTATCCGGAACAGTTGGAAGCTTTTTTAGAAAAGACCCTTCTTTTTAAGATAGAGGTCAGTAATTATAACAACGACAGGGGTATTCGCAATTACACCGTGAAAGATGCTACCGATGACCCTGAATATTTAGAAATCTTCCAATTATTAAAGGTAACATTGTTTTAAATTTATTTGATATATATAGTATTGATATTCTATTTAATACGTCAATATTGAAATAATCTATTATTAATATGAATTAGGTTGATCATGGAATTGAAGTTGTTGATGCAGAACCATCATCTTCGACACTGACTTCTTCAGTTAATATAACAACCCTCATTTTTCCAATCTGAGTTCACCAGATTTTCCTTAAGGTTTCATTGTCTTACTAAGTATATTATTAGGGTTGCAATTTGAGTAATTAATATTAAAACCCTAATATTATTTAAAACCCTAAACCAAACCCTATACATTAAATATTAAACCCTAATAACGTTTAATATTTAATACTTAACCCAAAACCCTAATAACTAATATTATTAATGTTACTATTACGATTAAAAAAGAAGTATTTTAATTTTAATTAATGTAACTTTAATAATAATAATAATAAAAATAATAACTTTATAAAATATATATATATATATATATATATATATATATATATATATATATATATATATATATATATATATATATATATATATATATATATATATATATATATATATATATATATATATATATGTATACAACTTAAAATGCTAGTTATAAAAAAATATATATATATATATATATAACCGGAGAAAAAAAAAAGATATATAAAATGATAATGTTATTTATAATCAATCGGCCCTATCTCTGTATCCATATGATTAGTATTTTATTTATTTATTTATTTTTCTATCTTAATTCGAATACAAATTCGTTTCTTCATCAAATTAATCGTAACTCAAATTTGAGTACCACTCAAATTGTGACCTCGTACCCTATAAATATATTTCAATTCCTCACCATTTAACCCATACAATCACCACCTAATTCCATGCTTTGTTGTTGATATTTGAAAACTTCTAAACCCCCTACAACCATCGACATTTAGTCAACTATACAATCCACGAAACCCACTTTCTGCGTTTTTGCTTTGTTGCTTATTGCTGGTTCGACAAGACCACCATCACCAACTCAAACCCTCCTGCTTACTGTTGCTCAACGAAACCCAACAGCACCCAAAAACAGTCCCCAACAACCGCTATTTTCTGCTGCCATCTGCAGCCTCCACCACCGCCCAATTACAGCTGCATCCTGCTGCTTCTGCTCGCCTAAACAGCAGCTTTTTGCTGCCCTTTTCGAGCCAAAATAGGCTGCCTTTTTGCAGCTGCAAACCACCACCATCACGAACCCTTTGCTGCATTTTTCTACAGCCAACCCATCACCCAAACATTCTGTTAAACAGCCCTGTTTGCAGCCTTCTTGCTACTGTAAACCGTCTTCAAACATCACCTTAAACTGCCACCTTTAGGCCGCCACTTCCTGCAGCTTTTCTGCTGTTTTCTGCGCGCCAAGGACCACCCAAAACATCCCCAATTAGTCACCCTGCTGCTACTCCTGGTTACTATTTCGGTTGCCACCCAAAATCATCACGAAACACCACTTTTTGCTACGTTTGGACTCCTGTTTTGCTGTTGAAAATTTGCTGATGTTCGGCTTCTTTACACCATCGAAATCCTCACTCTTTCTTGCTCTAATACACTTAAGGTATATCTAAAAACTACTAACTAAATTATACTCTTTATTTTGTTAAAGTCCTTAGTATATATGAATGAAGGCATCATGTTATAAATAATAATAATAAGCTTATGAATATGATTTTAATCATGGTTAACAATAATATAAGTAATTGATGAATGTAGTTAATAAAATAGTTATGGATATTAGGTTAAACACTTGAATAATGAGGATGAATGCTTAAAAGTTATGATTGTGAATGTGTAAAAAGTAATAATAAAGGGTGTATTGCATGTATGCATGCACACGTAAAATATGTGTATGTATATATGATATTGAAATTAAAATCTTAATTATGAATATTACTAACATGTAAGTATGATTGGTTTGATAAACATGATAATAAAGATAATATTGTGATAACATGTAGTATAAAGGTGATAAGATTTTATATTAGATAAAAGATAAACGTAAGACTTAAATTATAATCTAGTTGATAATGGTGAATTTAAAATCATAAGTTACAATTTGGATAAGATTAATGCGAAAGAGTTAAAACTTATCTAACCACTTAAAATACAATAATATGGGATATTAAATAAAGAGTATATGTATATGTATCATCTCTTGTTTAATTATATGTAACACGTACGTAACCTATATATAATAATCGTAAAATTTATACGTGTTATAGTAATAAAAAAATGTATATGTATAAGTATCATGTAGGTGAATATATATATCATATAGGCGTATTTATATATATGACATATAATGATAAGTTTTCATAATAGTTGAATAATTAAAGACTAATAATACTATTATTAGTATAACCTATACACTTATCTATATAGTAACACTTAAGTACACTAAGTATATTATCACTCATATGAATATAACTTTATCGAAATATAGTTTACTATAGTAATAAACAAACTTTATGTCTATTAGACATTAACTAATCAAACATAATATCTCTAGGTTGAGATCTCCGTGTTCAACACTCCGATCATATAATTTGCGTGGAATATCTATCTGCTATTAAGGTGAACTTCATAGCCCCTCTTTTTACTATTTCTTAACTGTTTTTATAACTTTGGGGTGAGACACATGCTTGCTTTTAAACTGTTTTACAATTAGACACAAGTACTCAAACTTTACTTTGATTAGTTCAAACTATTGCTAACATGCTTTGATTCATGCTTAATCCCTACCATGATATCGTTAATTGCTACGTATAAAGGCAAGCTTAGTTATTGTGATAGCGCTATTGAGGGTGACGTCTCTATCCGGATGACCGCTGGTCAATGGATACATAATAACGATGAACGACACGAACGTGATGTGTTTAGGGTAACCAATGGTTAGTATCGATATCATATACACCAGCACTACTACCGAACTGATTAAACCGCTTATCTAAAACTTGTTATAATTATTAAACCTATGTTGTTCACTCAACCATTTTGGTTGACACTTTAAGCATGTTTTGTCTCAGGTACTTAGATACTTTGCTTCCGCTGTAGAACTTTTTTGTTACTTAGAAGTCAAGCCGAGCACTGGGACCAGAGTTAACATCCGTGTCAATGGCGATTTTGGTGGGGTGTTACAGTTGGTATCAGAGCTCTGGTTATAGGGAACTAGGTTACATTAGTATGACTAACATGAATAGTTAGGATGCATTAGTGAGTCTAGTCTATAACCGAGTTGTTCATTTGCATTGATTATTTACGTTACATTCTAGATTATGTGCATTAAGTTCATTTATATTTATTATGCCTAGAATTCCTATACCATTCAAAACTTTAGAAAACACTTTGCTATAGGAACTATACTTACACGTCTGACTCTTAGAATAAGAGCCATGACTCACTTGTATTCCAACAATAGAACGCCACTATACCTATCTCATTATAGGAGAGCCAAGACTTGTTATAGAGAACCAGGATTGCACTCTATGTGTGCCTTATGTGGGTGCCTTAGCAATCTTTAGGTCTATAACCTTTTCTGCCTTAGTTTTAAGTGCTTTCCCTTAATCTTGATACTGCCAATCCATCTTACTACATGCTTTTACCTCTTCTGACATTATATATCCTTTCTTAAGGATGTCAAGCCAAAACCCTATCATCTTGCATGATCCCGACTCTGAAGGATCAGCTAATATGTGAATGTTATCATATCCAAACATATCCTATGACCTGACTTCGCCATTGTGATTCAAAGTATTCTTTGACTCACACGAAGGGATGTCACTCATGACTCAACATTCCCACGTCAACTATCTAAGTTTGATCACGTGTCCTGACCTTATGGAGTGACCTTGGAATGGAAGTATGAATTAGTGAAATATAATGACGCTTGGCCGACGTGATTATATTACGGTAATTCATATAGAAATTCTAATAGCATGACATATGGAATAGAAAGTGAATCAAAGAAAAATTTCCAAGCCATTCATTCAAATATCTCAATGTTATTACATGAAGGGTAATCATCATCTGAATTGTAGAGATAATAAGAGCTCGTTTTTCAACCAAACTATCTATCTCATACCCATGAGTAGATTAACAAATTCTCCTATGCCATAAAAGTTGTAAATCTTGGCATTCTTTCTTTCTTAAACAACCTATCTCTGACGCTTAATTATCCCATCCCCCTGGAAGGAAGGATGCATGTTCGTAAGTGACCTGAAGTGACACCCCTGAAACTTCTTCGAAGCATGCCTCCTGTTATCTACAATTACCCTCCTAGTGTAGATTTTCATAAACCCATTAGGAAACCCGTCGAAGATAAATGACAACCACTCGCAAGAATTTCATTTAAATATTCAAACGGAGATATTATAAACACCACATTCACTATCACGTTCTTATACTCTACCACTCATATCTCACTTGTCAGCAACAGCTTCACACATGAACATTTTGAATTTCCAAGAACATACGCCCTAATAATAGTCAACAACCGTATTTAAAAACAATAGATTTCATTACCTCGCAACATTGTTGCTTAAAATAACCCGAAATTTTCAAAATACCTTCACCCGATCTTCGTCGATCTTTTTCCAACTTGTACTCTCCGAAATATGAAAATTCTGTTACCAAAATTTTACACACACTATTTTACTGTGCGATCCTCTCAAAATTTTATAGAATAAATTTATTTACTTCCATTCATGCAAATTTTATAAATCGTATATGTTTATATAAATAAAATTTACCTTTACTTATTTTTGACTAGTACATATAAAATTATACTTTCACTTTTCCAAATCAATTCTGTGATTCAAAAGATATTTTACTTAAAATAGTACATGTTGTACATAACTCTAGTTTTACTAAGAACTTCGTTTCTTTTTTTAATTTGTCACCTTAAACGACTCGAACTTCTATAAAATTTTCATTACTTGTTTATATAAAATTTTTTCGTATTATTCTACACCACGTAGTAATCACAATTTCTCTTGCCCTTTGAAACTTACCATTGAGTTCATCATTCAAAACCCTCTGTTCTCATCAACTTTTCCCTTTTAAGGTTGACCGTTGAGGAGTTTTTACTTCCGATATTTCATGGCTAAACACAACACCCTCGTAAATATCAATTCTATGATTCAATATTTCTTGGCAAATGCAATCATTTTTTGGAAATTTCCTCACCCGGTGTAAACTATTCTATGTAGCCAGTGATTCATATTTCTTCTCATTAGCACTTAAACTCATAAGTGAATGATAGATTGACTCGCCATCTATGTTCGAGAATGTCTTTCCCATCAAGAAATATAACTTATGATCCTCAATATCCTCTCTAAAGGAGTTACCTTAAACGTTCACAACATTTATGTGTTTACTCAAAACATTTCGTAGGAATTCGTTGGAATTCGCGTAGAGGCTCCGAGTATACCTGAGAACGTGAAGACCAGACGAAGCGAAAATATCCACATCTATTCTCAACCTTTGAGGCATCCGAGAAAGTCTTACTGAAACTTCGGGACGAAGTTTAAATTAACGGGGAGGTACTATAACAACCCTCATTTTTCCAATCTGAGTTCACCAGATTTTCCTTAAGGTTTCATTGTCTTACTAAGCATATTATTAGGGTTGTTATTTGAGTAATTAATATTAAAACCCTAAAATTATTTAAAACCCTAAACCAAACCCTATACATTAAATATTAAACCCTAATAACGTTTAATATTTAATACTTAACCCAAAACCCTAATAACTAATATTATTAATGTTACTATTACGATTAAATAAGAAGTATTTTAATTTTAATTAATGTAACTTTAATAATAATAATAAAAATAATAACTTTATAATATATATATATATATATATATATATATATATATATATATATATATATAATATATGTATACAACTTAAAATGCTAGTTATAAAAAAAAATATATATATATATAAATAACCGGAGAAAAAAAAAAAGATATATAAAATGATAATGTTATTTATAATCAATCGGCCCTATCTCTGTATCCATATGATTAGTATTTTATTTTATTTTTTTATTTTTATTTTTTCTATCTTAATTCGAATACAAATTCGTTTCTTCATCAAATTAATCGTAACTCAAATTTGAATACCACTCAAATTGTGACCTCGTACCCTATAAATATATTTCAATTCCTCACCATTTAACCCATACAATCACCACCTAATTCCATGCTTTGTTGTTGATATTCGTAAACTTCTAAACCCCCTACAACCATTGACATTTAGTCAACTATACAATCCACGAAACCCACTTTCTGCGTTTTTGCTTTGTTGCTTATTGCTGGTTCGACAAGACCACCATCACCAACTCAAACCCTCCTACTTACTTTTGCTCAACGAAACCCAACAGCACCCAAAAACAGTCCCCAACATCCGCTATTTTATGATGCCATCTGCAGCCTCCACCACCGCCCAATTACAGCTGCATCCTGCTGCTTCTGCTCGCCTAAACAGCAGCTTTTTGCTGCCCTTTTCGAGCCAAAATAGGCTGCCTTTTTGCAGCCTTCTTGCTGCTGTAAACCGTCTTCAAACATCACCCTAAACTGCCACCTTTAGGCCGCCACTTCCTGCAGCTTTTCTGCTGTTTTCTGCGCGCCAAGGACCACCCAAAACATCCCCAATTAGTCACCCTGCTGCTACTCCTGGTTACTGTTTTGGTCACCACCCAAAATCATCATGAAACACCACTTTTTGCTGCGTTTGGACTCCTGTTTTGCTGCTGAAAATTTGCTGATGTTCGGCTTCTTTACACCATCGAAATCCTCACTCTTTCTTGCTCTAGTACACTTAAGGTATATCTAAAAACTACTAACTAAATTATACTCTTTATTTTGTTAAAGTCCTTAGTATATATGAATAAAGGCATGATGTTATAAATAATAATAATAAGCTTATGAATATGATTTTAATCATGGTTAACAATAATATAAGTAATTGATGAATGTAGTTAATAAAATAGTTATGGATATTAGGTTGAACACTTGAATAATGAGGATGAATGCTTAAAAGTTATGATTGTGAATGTGTAAAAAGTAATAATAAAGGGTGTATTGCATGTATGCATGCACACGTAAAATATGTGTATGTATATATGATATTGAAATTAAAATCTTAATTATGAATATTACTAACATGTAAGTATGATTGGTTTGATAAACATGATAATAAAGATAATATTGTGATAACATGTAGTATAAAGGTGATAAGATTTTATATTAGATAAAAGATAAACGTAAGACTTAAATTATAATCTAGTTGATAATGGTAAATTTAAAATCATAAGTTACAATTTGGATAAGATTAATGTGAAAGAGTTAAAACTTATCTAACCACTTAAAATACAATAATATGGGATATTAAATAAAGAGTATATGTATATGTATCATCTCTTGTTTAATTATATGTAACACGTACGTAACCTATATATAATAATCGTAAAATTTATACGTGTTATAGTAATAAAAAAAATGTATATGTATAAGTATCATGTAGGTGAATATATATATCATATAGGCGTATTTATATATATGACATATAATGATAACTTTTCATAATAGTTGAATAATTAAAGACTAATAATACTATTATTAGTATAACCTATACACTTATCTATATAGTAACACTTAAGTACACTAAGTATATTATCACTCATATGAATATAACTTTCTCGAAATATAGTTTACTATATTAATAAATAAACTTTATGTCTATTAGACATTAACTAATCAAACATAATATCTCTAGGTTGAGTTCTCCATGTTCAACACTCCGATCATATAATTTGCGTGGAATATCTATCTGCTATTAAGGTGAAATTCATAGCCCATCTTTTTACTATTTCTTAACTGTTTTTATAACTTTGGGGTGAGACACATGCTTGCTTTTAAACTGTTTTACGATTAGACACAAGTACTCAAACTTTATTTTGATTAGTTCAAACTGTTGCTAACATGCTTTGATTCATGATTAATCCCTACCATGATATCGTTAATTGCTACGTATAAAGGCAAGCTTAGTTATTGTGATAGCGCTATTGAGGGTGACGTCTCTATCCGGATGACCGCTGGTCAATGGATACATAATAACGATGAACGACACGAACGTGATGTGTTTAGGGTAACCAATGGTTAGTATCGATATCATATACACCAGCACTACTACCGAACTGATTAAACCGCTTAATTAAATCTTGTGGTCTAAAACTTGTTATAATTATTAAACCTATGTTGTTCTCTCAACCATTTTGGTTGACACTTTAAGCATGTTTTATCTCAGGTAGATACTTTGCTTCCGCTGTAGAACTTTGCTGTTACTTAGAAGTCAAGCCGAGCACTGGGACCAGAGTTAACATCCGCGTCAATGGCGATTTTGGCGGGGTGTTACAGTTAATGTATGATTACTTTATTTTTTTTAACCTTTATTATAAGTTAGCATTATAATACGTATTAACTTCTACATTGTAGTGTGCTTCAAATGCATCAGCTAATGGTAGTCGGACAATAGATCTGAGTGAAGAAATGTGTTTTAGCCCGCCGCTCAAAAAATCAAACAAGAATTGTTAGCAACTCCAGGATCTGTTAAGTCTTCCACTTCCAAGGTAAAATGGTCCAATTGTTCTGAGAAACAACCCTAAACCCAAACAACATTGAAACTATTCTGGATTTGTTTCTGTGAATTTTGAATTTCTGTCACCGATCATCAACGGCATGTAATGCATAGACATATTTAATTCTTGGTCACAATTGAAATGCGGTTGACTGTATGTGTAAACACTTTAAGGCCTCAAAAGTATTCAAAACAATGTTTTGTACATTGTTGGATACTATTGTTTTGTGTTATTTTAACTAAACCAAACTTTGAAACTTCCAAATACATGTTAGCTAAGATTCATCATTTTGTTAAAATTATTAAAAAAACAATGTGATTGCCTTTTTTTTCCATTTTATATTCCATTCTTGTGGAATATAAACTTAAACCTGTTTTATTTGAATGATCATAATAGGTTGTAAACTTCACTAAAGATAATTACATATTAGTATTTTGTATTATATGACATGCCGTGTTTAATTTTTTTAACCACTCATTTAATCATTTTAACTGTTACTAATATGTATGTGAAACATTTAATCATTTAATCTTTAGATGTATTAAATTAATTAAGTATAATTAGTGGTGCATATAATGTTGTGTAACCATAATAAGTTGTTATTCATTTTTTCATAAATAGTTGTTAATATATGCCATTTACACACTTCAAATACAAAAATTATGCCTTCAAAATCATTGGTTAGTTTTAACAAAGTAAAAATATGGATATTTACATAACAAAAGATTTTAAAAATTTACAAATGAAACCTATATAGTTCAATGTAGATATAAACAAGGTACTAAAACCTTTTGTCCATTGGGTAAAAAGGTTAACATTGTATTTGAAGTACTCTTTTAACTGCCAGATAAATCGAAAAGTCACCTACACGTGCTCCACTGTTTTTGCATTAAATTCCCATGATAGTTTGAGAGCTATCACGTCGTTTCTTTTTCTCCCCATTTCAACTTTATAAATAAAGCTGTTAGATCTTCTTGAGATTGTTCCCCGTACTTCATTCCTGATACTCTACCTTCTTCTTTACAGTACCCTTTTCAAGTACCAAAAGAACACAAAAAGCATTTTACTAAATTCTCCATATTTCTGTGTTTAAAAAAGATCAAATAAATGGAGGGAACACAAAATATCATTGTTGAAGCTCTTCCCAAGACATGTTGAGCGAGATATTATCTAGGGTTGGGCGAGATTCATGTCAACAGATGTATCTAACGAAAACTGTGATGACCCGGGAATTTCTGACCAAATTTAAACTTAATCTTTATGTGTTTCCGACACGATGAGCAATGTCTGCTAAACTGAGTCTCAAATTTTTGAACTATGTACATACATTCATTTAACCTTTGACTATTCCCGACGATTCACGAACGCTTTGCTTGTAAATAAATATGTAATTATATATATATATATATATATATATATATATATATATATATATATATATATATATATATATATATATATATATATATATATATATATATATATGTGTATATGTATATGTATATAAATATAAGTTTATATAATAAATTGAAATAATAAAATATAATTTAATAAATAGAGATTAATTATGTAAAATATTACACAAAATGAAAGGTTGTTATTTAAAATGAAGCTATATGTAAATATATATAACTTCTATGTATAATTATGATTATAGTGTAAAATATATAAAATGTATAAAAGTTAATTATTCAATAAAGGTTATTATATAATATAATTAATAAAATAATACATATATAATATAAGGATAAATATAATTGTTATAATAATATTGTTATTACTTTCGATATCAATACTAGCACGATTGATATTATTATAAATATATATACAATCTATAGATGTGAAAATTTATATATATATATATATATATATATATATATATATATATATATATATATATATATATATATATATATATATATATATATATATATATATATATATATATATATATATATAGTTATAGTATTATTATTACTAATATTATTATTATCAATAATAATATTGGTATTATTATAATTAGTATTACTATTATTATTAATAAAATTATTTTTTTATAAGTTTTATAGTTAGTATTACCATTAACAATAATAATAATGTTATAAATGTTATTATTCTATTATTGTAAGCTTTTATTATTATTAGTTACAAAATAAAGAGTATTACTATTATTATATATTGTTAGTTAGTAATATTAATAGTAACTATGTTATATAAATAAAAATACATAAACAGATATATAGGTAGATATATAAAATCAGTTATACCTAAATACTTATATATATTTATATATATTTATATTATATACATAATACGATTATATATACGATTATTTATATATAATACTGTTAAATCAATATATATATTTATACAGAGAATATGTATGCTGTTAATTGTCTTAATCACAGCTAAGTTATTGTATCAGATGATTGAATCACAGGAACGTACGAAATTGATTAAAGAATTACACCCTTTATTATTTTCTTCATCATCTGTTTCATTAGGTACAAGCTGTCGACCACCACTCAGCTACAAAACAAACTAAATGGAATCGATTAGCTGTCATAAAATAACTTAACCCTTTTATAATCATCGACTAGTTCATTGTGAATGGAAACAGAAACATAAAACATAAACTTGGAAATAAAGACTGAACCAAATATCTATGTTTTTCAACTTTACAGTCAAAAATCGAATTCAAATCATATTGCAAAATGTAATATTGCTATGTTGTTAGGATTCAGTTACTTAATCTGTCTGAAAAATATCATCTTCCAATTTTTCAAATCAAGAACGAATTTTGAAGTCAAACTTTTAAAATCAAAAAGTCAACCTTTGTTCTTCATTAAAATTTGGATTCGTTCTTGTGTTTCATAACAAATTGAAGGTCCCTAAGGTTTCTAGGATGGATTTTTAAACTAATTCGTGTAGAAACCTTGGCCTAAAACAATCTAAATATCAAAAATCATTTTTTTTTTGAAACCAGCGACTGCCAGCAGCAGCACTCTGTCTTTCGTTTTAATTTTTTTTTATATCAAATAATCGTTACGTATGGATATTAAATCCTATAATCGATTTTCTTATCATTAATAAGCTTTAAAAGATTATGATTTGATTTTGATTTTGATAAGGAAGATGAAGGAGAAGCAACAGCTTTAATATGTGTATTATATATTTAAGATTGTGTTTATGATCAGAAAAATTAAAGTGGCGAAGTGGTTAGGCAGTGGGTTAGGGAATGTGAGGTCACGGGTTCGAGCCCGGGTGCGGGCAGTCTTTTTTTTTTTGGAATTCTTCTTTATGAGGTAGTTACTCTCAATTGATTATTATTATTGTTATTGTTATTAGTATGGTTATTATTACTAATACAAGTTTTTATGATCATTTATTATTATTGTTATTATTAAGGTTATAATTAGTATCATTGTTATTATATCTAAAAGTATTAAAATTATCGTTAGTATTATTATAAGTATTATTGATATTATTATTACTAATATTACATATGCAGTATTGTTATTATAATTATGATCATTGTTATTACTATTATCATTATTATGAACATAATACAATTTATCATTTTAAATATTATTATTAGTATCATTTTATAAATTGTTAGTATTATTATTGTTATTATCAACAAAAGTGTTGGTAATAAAATCATTACTGACGTTATCATTTATTATTAGTATTATGATTATTGACACAACTATAAATATTGTTATTATTATTATGATCATTAACTTATCATTTTAGCGCAATTATTAACATAAGTATTTTTTTTTTCTAAACAATATCGTTATTATTATTAGTAAATCATAATTTTTAAAACTATCATTTTTTTGTTATATATAATATTTTGACCTAACATATATATTATAATTGTACTAATAGTTAATATACCTATATGTAAAATATATTAACATTATTCACATAAATACTTATATATATAACAAACCAATAATTTTAGATATAATACTAACTATATATACATATATATATATATACATACACAGATATATTAATATAATTAAATATATAGATATTAATCATTTTAAAGATATATACAACATAAATATATATATAACTATATAAGTAATAATCATTTACAAATATTTATATATACAAATTAAATAAATAATATATAAAGAGATAGTATATGAAATTGTTCGAGTACGATTATATGTATTAATGAATATACAAATGATATAGGTTCGTGAATCCGAGGTTAACCCTGCATTGTTCAATATAGTCATATGTATTTTTACTACAAAATACATTAGGTGAGTTCCATTACTCCCTTTTTATATATATTTTTGGGACAGAGAATACATGCGTTGCTTTTATAAATGTTTTACGATATAGACACAAGTAATCGAAACTACATTCTATGGTTGAATTATTGAAGTCGAATATGCCCCTTTTTATTAAGTCTGGTAATCTAAGAATTAGGGAACAGACACTCTAATTGACGCGAACTCTAAAGATAGATCTATCGGGCCCAACAAGCCCCATCCAAAGTACCGGATGCTTTAGTACTTCGAAATTTATATCATGTACGAAGGATGATCCCGGAATGATGGGGAAATTCTTATATACATATTGTGAATGTCGGCTACCAGGTGTTCAATCCATATGAATGATTATTTTTGTCTCTATGCATGGGACGTATATTTATGAGAAATGAAAATCTTGTGGTCTATTAAAATGATGGAAATGTTTATTTATGTTAAACTAATGAACTCACCAACCTTTTGGTTGACACTTGACAGCATGTTTATTCTCAGGTACGAAATAAATCTTCCGCTGTGTATTTGCTCATTTTAGATATATTACTTGGAGTCATTCATGACATATTTCAAAAGACGTTGCATTCGAGTCATTGAGTTCATTAAGATTATTATTAAGTCAACTATAGTTGGATATATTCTGAAATGGTATGCATGCCGTCAATTTTCATTGTAAAGAAAGTTTGTCTTTTAAAATGGAATGCAATGTTTGTAAAATGTATCATATAGAGGTCAAATACCTCGCGATGTAATCAACTGTTGTGAAGCGTTTATAATCGATATGGACTTCGTCCGGATGGATTAGGACGGGGCGCTTCAGTTGGTATCAGAGCGGTGGTCTTAGTGAACCTGGTCTGCATTAGTGTGTCTAACTGATAAGTCGTTAGGATGCATTAGTGAGTCTGGACTTCGACTGTGTCTGCATGTCAAAAGTTTTGCTTATCATTTTTGTCGGAAATCATTTGCTTATCATCCTTAGTAAATTACCTGCTTATTATTCTTAGTCTAGACACATCTTATTGCATTGACTGCATGAATAGTGTATAGACAAAATTCATATCTTAGTGTATCTGCTATTTCATATCTTAGCGTATCTGTTATTGTTACCTTTACTTGAAAGCTTCCGTAGATTTCTCCATAACTTATGGGATTTTAGTATTATATATGCATATGTAAATTATGTATTGCAGGGTACTAATCTACATCCTATAATCTATTTCTTATCGAAAATCCTTCATCTGATTGTACTGGATGAATCCCTCAACTAGTTTGAGTCCCTCAGATTTCGATAGCTATTCTGATAGTTATTCCGACAACTATTCCGACATGGATATTCACCTAAGCTTCGAAAGCGGTGTCACCAGAATGAATCAACCAATCAGCCATCCCCAATTCATCTGATGGGTTCGTAGCCTACTTAATCGTTGGAGATAAGAAGAAGATTCCTTTCATCCACCACAGTTCCCTCTTGGTGAAGAATCTGAAGTACTTACCGATGAACCTATCCGAAACACCATTTTCACACTCATTTCCAGAATAGCTCGACACGATTATATTCTATCCACAAATCTAAACCTTATTCATTCGCTCGTTCCGACTGAAAATCATCCCGGAATAATAGAAGAAATCAACGAACTTCGCGCCCGAGTTATAGCCTTGGAAAATATGGTGCAAAACGTACCAGCTTCAGCAACGTCATCGGCACCAACAGTACCATCAACAACCCATGCCTCAACATCTCATTTTATACCTCGAGTATAATCATCTTTCTACGTATCGTTCTACATTAATTATCTTCGTTCAACATGACGATTATGTAATCTCTAATGTTTTAGAGATTATATATTCTTGTTCTAACGTTAAATCAAATGAGTTAAATATCATATTGACTCATTAAATCCATGATTACATCTGAAGAAAATATACATATGTATATATATTTTCATAAAGTTTGTAATTAAAACTTCATTTGTACAAACTGTTAATGGTGAAAATATTTTAACGGGTAGGTAATACCCTAGAAATATTTGGATTTCGCATTAATAAGTTACACTGTACATTCTTCGAATCTGATTCAACAGTCATTTACTATCCTATTTACATCCACTGATATACGTATTCGTTCACCGCAGAATAACCCTTTTTATATTTGGATTTTGATCTATCAGAATCCAGCAAGTGGCATAATGAAGAAAACATTGGACAAAATAAAATTTGTTAGAAACAAACAAATTAACTATGAGAAAATTTGTTAAGAATCCACGCTAACTGTTCCTAGCTAACTGTTCCTAGCTAACAGTTAATTCCGTATTAACTTTTATTTATCGCAATTTATTTATCGCATTTTATTTATCGCAATTTTAATTCTCGCAATTTTATTTATCGTCATTTAATTTCTGTTATTTATTTTACGCACTTTAAATGTCGGGACACGTATACAAGGTTTTGACATATCATATCGACGCATATATATATATTATTTGGAATAACCATAGACACCCTATATACAGTAATGCGGGAGTTAGCTATACAGGGTTGAGGTTGATTCTCAAATAATATATATAATTTGAGTTGTGATCGAGTCTGAGACATATACGGGTCACGATACGTATTAATTAATTCAGATATTATATATTAAATTATATATTAATTATTGGACTCTTAGCTGTGGACTATCGACTGTGGACTGCCAACATTGGACAATTAAAATGAATTACAATACTGATTATAACATATGAAACTAAACAATTCTTCAAGTTTGCCACTTGATATTATCTTAAAACCTCATTTGTATCTTGATAATTCCAATCTGCGTTCAAACCTTTCATGATTCTTGAAAACTCCTCAATCGAGAGGATGAACCAACCGCACTTCATTTACGGGAGAAAAGATTGATGCATATAGTTATGCACCTGAAAACACTCGGAACCTGAGTAAACATTTAACACGTAGATGTGCTAATTCCTTTAGCGTTATTATTACTGAAAATAACTTTGCATCTGCTGTTCGAGATAGCCAGTTTTGTCACAGCTCCAGCAAGACAACTTCGACTTTTCGTACGAAACAACCTTATTATAACGTTGATATATACACGTGCTCTTTTATTGTTACCAGGGAACCTTTCATATTCCACCATATTACCATCAGCGTTTAATCATCTAAAAACACAATTTTCCTGAAACCACCTCGGATTAATAACCGATGATTCAGATATCATTGCATTAAATGCAGCGGAAACAGAAAAATGGTAGATGGTCTAAACGACAAAAAAAAAAAAAAAAATTATGATAAAGAAAGGAGTGTTAGGAACGCTCGATAGAAAATTGAGTATTGAAAAACAGATTGAGCTACCCATGAAGGAGACCAAGGACAAATACAAGGACCAAACC
This sequence comes from Rutidosis leptorrhynchoides, assembly GCF_046630445.1. NCBI lineage: Eukaryota > Viridiplantae > Streptophyta > Magnoliopsida > Asterales > Asteraceae > Rutidosis > Rutidosis leptorrhynchoides. The sequence goes on along the minus strand of NC_092335.1, from coordinate 247,920,693 downwards.
CTATATTCAAAGGATTCAGGTAATTCTGGATCCGTTGAAATCTTTAGAGAATATCTTGCTCCGAAGTCATGTTAAAATCTTGCAGAAAATCTCTCTCCATCAACCATCGAACTTAGAAATTCCAAAATATCATCATCAATATCTTCGATATTTCTGAGGATATTTTCATAAATATTCTCGTCCGAAATTATATACCTCCTCGTGCTTCATGTGTATCATTATATTGGAAACATTCAATAGAAAATTTAGTACCGAAAAGCAGATTATGCGAAACTAGGAAGAAAGCCGTGGACAAATCACAAAGAATAAGTTTGACTTTAAAGAATCCAAATGATTCAATGTCTGCTAAAGTCTTTAGTGAATATCTTACTCCTTACTCTAAACCATTGCAGATAATAGTTTCTATCATCCTCTGATCTTAGATATTCCGAGATATTATTGTATCTTTCATTATAAATATCCTCCATATTTCTGGAGATATTTTTATAACTATTCTTATCTGAAATCATTAATCTCTTCGTGCTATCAGTATTACATCATATAGAAACTGTTAGTTTCTATATTCTGTAAACTTTCGAGCTTAAAATATGAATGTTATTGAAGTAATGTTGGGAACTGAAGCATGAGTTAGTATAATATAATGACACTTGATCAACGTGATTATATTACAGTAATTCATGCTGAGTTTCTAATGGGACGTGATGATTCACAGATCATAACGTCATCATGTGCCATGTCACATAACTCTTTCATTCTACTTAACTCCTGAACAAATCAAGAAAATGTATTCTTGATGGTTCTATCTTCCGTGATGTTGATAAATTTGAAAATCAAATCGTGCTATCACGTTCCTTCCTGCTTAGAACATTATAATCATTCAAAACTCCATATCTATGAATTCTGGACCATTACCAGAGATGTCTAATCGTAAAAAGAAGAAACGAAGGGACAAAGCTACAAAAGAAATAGAAAATTGGAGTATAAATCACAGCAAAAATTAGGGAGTATTAACTGTGGATGACAATGATTATAGGAAACAGAAATAGGGACATTGAAATATAAGAGAAAACATAAAGCCCAATGACAACACGGAGATTACAAATTGTGGATATTAATACGAATAGCAATATAAAGATACGGTATAATTAAGAATAGTATCATCCCAAGGTACTAGTAGAAGTAAACAGATTTCTCTGGCGGAAGATTGGAAAGAAGGATGACGGAAATGATAATTAGGAAAAATATCAAGTATTAGAACTGGATTAAGCATTTTCACAAATCTTTTGGATGTATGAACTAAGAAAGAAAGTATATGAATGGTGAGAATAATGGAACGGAAGAGCTTAATTTATAATGGAAACATCCGACAGAACAATCGAGACAGATGATCGCATTTAATTATAGAGATCTTAATTTCTTTAAATCCCGAAGAATCAGATCTTATAGATATCAAAGATTTTCTTTAAATCCCTTGAATTCCGGAATTCAATTACGACTACGACAAAAGTTATAGAAAATCTCCATTTCTTCATCTCGATCTTTTGTGATAGCTTCATTCATACGCTTCGATTAAACGAATCATTTTATCCATATTACTCAATGATGATAAAACTCTATTTATCAACTCATATTCGTCATGAAAACATTTTTATGGTTAACCGTGACAACCTCACTCAAATTTCGGGACGAAATTTCTTTAACGGGTAGGTACTGTGATGACCCGGGAATTTCCGACCAAATTTAAACTTAATCTTTATGTCTTTCCGACACGATGAGCAATGTCTGTTAAACTGAGTCTCAAATTTTTGAACTATGTACATACATTCATTTAACCTTTGACTATTCCCGACGATTCACGAACGCTTTGCTTGTAAATAAATATGTAATTAAATATACATACATACATATATATATATATATATATATATATATATATATATATATATATATATATATATATATATATATATATATATATATATATATATATATATATATATATATATATATATATATATATATATATATATATATATATATATATATATATAAGTTTATATAATAAATTGAAATAATAAAATACAATTTAATAAATAGAGATTAATTATGTAAAATATCACACAAAATGAAAGGTTGTTATTTAAAATGAAGCTATATGTAAATATATATAACTTCTATATATAATTATGATTATAGTGTAAAATATATAAAATGTATAAAAGTTAATTATTCAATAAAGGTTATTATATAATATAAGTAATAAAATAATACATTTATAATATAAGGATAAATATAATTGTTATAATAATATTGTTATTACTTTCGATATCAATACTAGCACGATTGATATTATTATAAATATATACAATCTATAGATGTGAAAATTTATATATATATAAATAGTTATAGTATTATTATTACTAATATTATTATTATCAATAATAATATTGGTATTATTATAATTAGTATTACTATTATTATTAATAAAATTATTTTTTTATAAGTTTTATAGTTAGTATTACCATTAACAATAATAATAATGTTATAAATGTTATTATTCTATTATTGTAAGCTTTTATTATTATTAGTTACAAAATAAAGAGTATTACTATTATTATATATTGTTAGTTAGTAATATTAATAGTAACTATGTTATATAAATAAAAATACATAAACAGATATATATAGATAGATATATAAAATCAGTTATACCTAAATACTTATATATATTTATATTATATACATAATACGATTATATATACGATTATTTATATATAATACTGTTAAATCAATATATATATTTATACAGAGAATATGTATGCTGTTAATTGTCTTAATCACAGCTAAGTTATTGTATCAGGTGATTGAATCACTGGAACGTACGAAATTGATTAAAGAATTACACCCTTTATTATTTTCTTCATCATCTGTTTCATTAGGTACAAGCTGTCGACCACCACTCAGCTACAAAACAAACCAAATGGAATCGATTAGCTATCATAAAATAACTTAACCCTTTTATAATCATCGACTAGTTCATTGTGAATGGAAACAGAAACATAAAACATAAACTTGGAAATAAACACTGAACCAAATATCTCTGTTTTTCAACTTTACAGTCAAAAATTGAATTCGAATCATATTGCAAAATGTAATATTGCTATGTTGTTAGGATTTAGTTACTTAATCTGTCTGAAAAATATCATCTTCCAATTTTTCAAATCAAGAACGAATTTTGAAGTCAAACTTTTAAAATCAAAAAGTCAACCTTTGTTCTTCATTAAAATTTGGATTCGTTCTTGTGTTTCATAACAAATTGAAGGTCCCTAAGGTTTCTAGGATGGATTTTTAAACTAATTCGTGTAGAAACCTTGGCCTAAAACAATCTAAATATCAAAAATCATTTTTTTTTTGAAACCAGCGACTGCCCGCAGCAGCACTCTGTCATTCGTTTTAATTTTTTTTTTTATATCAAATAATCATTACGTATGGATATTAAATCCGATAATCGATATTCTTATCATTAATAAGCTTTAAAAGATTATGATTCGATTTTGATTTTGATAAGGAAGATGAAGGAGAAGCAACAACTTTAATATGTGTATTATATATTTAAGATTGTGTTTATGATCAAAAAAATTAAAGTGGCGGAGTGGTTAGGCAGTGGGTTAGGGAATGTGAGGTCACGGGTTCGAGCCCGGGTGCGGGCAGTCTTTTTTTTTGGAATTCTTCTTTATGAGGTAGTTACTCTCAATTGATTATTATTATTGTTATTGTTATTAGTAATATAATTATAATTATTAGTATGGTTATTATTACTAATACAAGTTTTTATGATCATTTATTATTATTGTTATTATTAAGGTTATAATTAGTATCATTGTTATTATATCTAAAAGTATTAAAATTATCGTTAGTATTATTATAAGTATTATTGATATTATTATTACTAATATTACATATGCAGTATTGTTATTATAATTATGATCATTGTTATTACTATTATCATTATTATGAACATAATACAATTTATCATTTTAAATATTATTATTAGTATCATTTTATAAATTGTTAGTATTATTATTGTTATTATCAACAAAAGTGTTGGTAATAAAATCATTACTGACGTTATCATTTATTATTAGTATTATGATTATTGACACAACTATAAATATTATTATTATTATTATGATCATTAACTTATCATTTTAGCGCTATTATTAACATAAGTATTTTTTTTTTCTAAACAATATCGTTATTATTATTAGTAAATCATAATTTTTAAAACTATCATTTTTTTGTTATATATAATATTTTGACCTAACATATATATTATAATTGTACTAATAGTTTATATACCTATATGTAAAATATATTAACATTATTCTCATAAATACTTATATATAATAAACCAATGAATTTTAGATATAATACTAACTATATATATATATATATATATATATATATATATATATATATATATATATATATATATATATATATATATATGTACAGATATATTAATATAATTAAATATATAGATATTAATTATTTTAAAGATATATACAACATAAATATATATATAACTATATAAGTAATAATCATTTACAAATATTTATATATACAAATTAAATAAATAATATATAAAGAGATAGTATATGAAATTGTTCGAGTACGGTTATATGTATTAATGAATATACAAATGATATAGGTTCGTGAATCCGAGGCCAACCCTGCATTGTTCAATATAGTCATATGTATTTTTACTACAAAATACATTAGGTGAGTTCCATTACTCCCTTTTTATATATATTTTTGGGACTGAGAATACATGCGCTACTTTTATAAATGTTTTATGATATAGACACAAGTAATCGAAACTACATTCTATGATTGAATTATCAAAGTCGAATATGCCCCTTTTTATTAAGTTTGGGAATCTAAGAATTAGGGAACAGACACCCTAATTGACGCGAACGCTAAAGATAGATCTATCGGGCCCAACAAGCCCCATCCAAAGTACCGGATGCTTTAGTACTTCGAAATTTATATCATGTTCGAAGGAGGATCCCGGAATGATGGGGATATTCTTATATACATATTGTGAATGTCGGTTACCAGGTGTTCAATCCATATGAATAATAATTTTTGTCTCTATGCATGGGACGTATATTTATGAGAAATGAAAATCTTGTGGTCTATTAAAATGATGGAAATGTTTATTTATGTTAAACTAATGAACTCACCAACCTTTTGGTTGACACTTGAAAGAATGTTTATTCTCAGGTACGAAAGAAATCTTCCGCTGTGTATTTGCTCATTTTAGAGATATTACTTGGAGTCATTGATGACATATTTCAAAAGATGTTGCATTCGAGTCATTGAGTTCATCAATATTATTATTAAGTCAATTATAGTTAGATATATTCTGAAATGGTATGCATGCCATCAATTTTCATTGTAAAGAAAGTTTGTCTTTTAAAATGGAATGCAATGTTTGTAAAATGTATCATATAGAGGTCAAATACCTCGCGATGTAATCAACTGTTGTGAATCGTTTATAATCGATATGGACTTCGTCCGGATGGATTAGGACGGGGCGCTTCAAAAACTGTTTGCAAAGCTTTTTTCAATGTCTCTTGTGATCCTTTGGTTTTTAAACGGCTTCGCTTAGATACATTCCCTTTGGTACTGATAGTGCTCCAAATGAACATATATTTAGTCGCAATATCATCCCAATATGTAAAGTTTTTAGTTGTAATTATTCTATTTATAAGTTGTAATCGTTTAAATAAATAAATGTGAAGACAAAGCACGAAGATTAAAGAATTGAAGAAAAAGTGCCACTAAAGCCGGAAAAGTGCCACTAAAGCCATAGTACACTCAAAAGTGCCACTTAAAGTGAGTTAAAGACTTTATAATAATAATGACACAATAATAATAATACTCCCTCCGTAATATATATATATATATATATATATATATATATATATATATATATATATATATATATATATATATATATATATATATATATATATATATATATATATATATATATTATATAATATATATTAGTTTAGTTTTATATTAGATTAGTTTGGGTTATGTAAAGCTCATTTTACGGGTTTTAAAGTCGAAGTTCTGTTTGTGTAAAGCTACGCGATAAATACTCAATGTAAGTTATGTTCTCCTTTTTAAATTAATGTCTTGTAACTAAGTTATTATTATGCTTATTTAAATCGAAGTAATCATGATGTTGGGCTAAATATTAAAGATGGGGTAATTGGGCTTTGTACCATAATTGGGGTTTGGACAAAAGAACGACACTTGTGGAAATTAGACTGTGGGCTATTAATGGGCTTTATATTTGTTTAATTGAATGATATTTCGTTAATTTAATATAAAGATTTACAATTGGACGTACCTATAAATAGCCATATACACTCGAGCGGACACGATGGGCGGGATATTTATAAGTACTAATAATCGTACATTTAACTGGACACGGGAATGGATTAATAGTCAATGAACTTATTAAAACAGGGGTGAATTACATACAAGGAAAATTGGTGTAATTATAGTTTAACTCCCCAATTAGTTGGAATATTTGACTTCGGATATAAGGATAATTTGACGAGGACACTAGCACTTTATATTTATGAATGATGGACTGTTATGGACAAAAACCAGATGGATATATTAAATAATCCAGGACAAAAGACAATTAACCCAGGATAATTAATTAAAATCAAAAAGTCAAACATCATGATTACGGAAGTTTAAATAAGTATAATAATTTTATCTTATTTCTTATCGCATTTTATTTTACGCACTTAAATTATCGTCATTTATATTTTTCATTGGATTTTAATTGTGACTTAAAATATAAAATCGACAAACCGGTCATTAAACGGTAAACCCCCTTTTATATTATTATTATTATATATAAAAATATATATTTTGTACAAATATAGTTGGTTAAAATATAGTGTAAAATAAGTCGTCTTCCTGTGGAATGAACTAGACTTACTAAAAACTATACTACTCTACGATTAGGTACACTGCCTATAGTGTTGTAGCAGAGTTTAGGTATATCCCATTTGTAAATAAATTAATTCAAAATTGTATCATATTTCGTCGTATTTCGTAGTAAAAATATAACTATTTTGTATACACCCCTATGCACATCAAGTTTTTGGCGCCGCTGCCGGGGACTTGGCAAAACGCTATATTTTTAATATATATTTGTAAAAATATAATTGTATATAATTTTTAAAAAAACAATAAAAAAAACCCTGGACTCTTGTTCCATGCGATCGCATGGATTAAAAGCCAAAACCCCATGCGATCGTATGGGGTGCCCTGACAGTTCTGATCACAGCATTTATTACGCATAGGGTTTATTTTTAATTAATATTATTTAATTAATTTAGGGTTTTAATTAAATATATAATTTTATTATTATTTGTAATATTAAGTTTTATTAAATTAAAAGAGTTAATAATCTTATAAAATAATAATATAAAAATAATATTTATATAAAAATTGTAAGTTTATCATTTTTTTTATAATTTGTATATTTTAAACATTTGTATATTTATCGTTCGTAATTAGTTTTAAACTTAGTTTTTGCCGTAGTATTTTATATTTCTAGATTTTTAGGCTTTGCCGTAAGATCCCTTAAGTGCTTTTTCTTTAGAATTAAGATTTAGGCACTTTAGAATTTTACGACGTCGCTTATCGCTTTAGTTTTAAATAGATTTTAGTGCCTTTTAAGTGATTGTCGTTTTTCGAATAAAATTGCATTTACCTTTAGACCTTTAGGCGCAACTTTTTAGATATAATTTTTAGACTTTTAAGTTTCGACGTTTTTCTTTCTTATTTTTATTTTTGGACCTTTTATTTTTCGACGTTTTTCGACGCGCTGTTTTTCTTTCTTATTTCTCTTCGCTCTAGTTTTAGGACATAGAATTTTCTATTTCTTCTCTAAAATTTCAAAATTTCGACGAAAAATTATTTTAAGTGGTTAAATTGATAGACATCCAAAATTTTCTGGTTCGTAGTAATAGTTGGATTTGTTAGTGGCGAGTTGTGGGCTTCCGATTTAAAGGGTCCTGGCTACCTGCTGCATCTATTGGCTATTCGAAACGTGGGCAAAATCAGAAAAGTCTATTAATTTGATAACTTATATAAATTTTTTTATTTTATAACTAATAGGATAATTAATAAATGCACCACATTGTAGCTAAAATTTGGTAATAAGTGTAGTATGGAAAACCTCGAAAATATCTTGGGAACTCTTTATGACATCCGAAATCAATTTAATCAATACTATCAAATGGGTGTTGATGACAATTCGTTCGGTCAATCTTGGATCACAAATGACAAAACAATAACTGGTTGTGAAATCTGTGGAGATTATCACTCAACATAGGAATGTTATTATTACGTTCCTATAGAAAATTATGCACCCATAGAACCTGAATGGAATGATTATGAAGAATACAATTCAAATTGGGATTATTCCCAAGAATATTTCCAAACTCAACAACCAGAAGACGAGGAAAATTATGTGTCTGAAAATCTTTTAGACAATATGAAAATCAAACTCGAAGAACTCGATGCTCAAAATGAACAAATGAGAGAGTTTGTAAATCGGCAAGATGAAACTCTATCAGATTACACACCTGTTGATCTGAGGAGTATTGTGCAAGAAAATCTCATATCATCAAATTTTGATGAATTCGAGAGCTCCGAAATCACCAATTATCCCGATGATACTTTTTATTTAGCTTTACCAATTTCACAACATATCGACACATTAGCCTCTACCGACGAAATCAACGATCCATCAATGGATGAAGAAGAAGAAGTAAGGGTGACAAATTGGTACTCTTGGGAAAATGATAACGTTGAAAATTTTACCCCCGAGACCAAAATGGTGGGACCGATAAGTACCATTAATGAAGAAGAATTTGCTTCGATCCCGAAATTCACCATTCCACAACCTTCCAACCCAATATTCTCAATAGACGAGTCATCTACCAAAGATGAACTACAAGCTGTAATAGATATTGACATCTCGAATTTCACCCAATTGGGTAATAGAGGTGAAAACTTTGATCCCGAGAATAAACGGAAGAAAATGTTAGGAATTGTCCACCCTATAGAAATATGTATGTCGGTGCTTATCGATCCATTTGACCAAGAACCAGAAAAGAGATATATTGTTGGTCCCTTAATAACGACAGGAGTATTGTAGAGGGGGGGTGAATACAATTACTTTTCAATTAACTAAACAGTTAAACTCGATTATGTATTCAAGCATACAAATTAGATAGAGTCACAGGTAATTTTCAACGGTTATTCTTTATTGATTGAATCACAAAGAATTACAACTATCCTTGGCGGAATGATAGTTGGTTGATACAGATTACCTAGATTATAGCTAAGAGGTAAACTAAAAGCTATTACACGTTTAGGACTCTAAATAATGAAACCCACACCACTAGTTAATACAACAGTGAATACAGCAATATATAGTAGTCCTATTGTCCGTGTAATTGATCTATTGTCCACTAGTACATTGGATGCCTTGTACTTGTGGGGACAATTGTGTCAGAAGGCGTGCTCTCCTTCTTTCCTCTTAGGTAGCTATTTGCAGGAACACACCAATTCGGTTTGGCACTACCATTTGATTTAAACAAATGGAATGTTGTGTTCCCTAGGTATGAATAAAGTATAACACATGTCTGCACATGCATTCCACTTCTGCATTCCCACGTGGTCTTGTAAGGTCACTTGTCAGCCGCCGACTCCTGTCCTTTTCTGTTCAACTTTGTCTTCAACTTCTGTTGAATAGTGCATTGATGTAGACCACTCTGGGAAACTACCATGCTTGTAATGGAGCATGGCTGTCTTGTGTTGTATGCTGCTATCCAGATCTACTGGTTCTTCATATGCTGAGTCACTTGATATTCTTAATTAGCTGAGTACTCATCCTGTGCTGATTCGAAGAATACATTCTACCTTGTGCTGGTAGATCAGCCAGCATACTACGCACTCGACACAGCTATATTAGCTGACTGTACATAAACAACATAAACAAACTTGTGCTGGCTGCACATAACATTTTAGTGTAAATAAATTACAGTTTTGTCATAGTTAAATCCTTAATTATTTTGGGGACTCAACGATCTCCCCCTATTTGATGATGACAAAACCTATGACATATAGAGAAAACACTAAAGCCAGCAACAAGGGAACAAATAAGAATATGCAGTGAGATTGTCCCTTTTTAAGTTTGTTTTGGGATCTTTTGCTGAGTTATCTATATCTTATAATTCGATATGATTTTGAAGATAAACTCATTTCACTTTCATTACAACAGGATATATACATTAAATACAGTGATAATAGAATGAAAAGTGAGTTAGAAAAAAGATTCAATTTAAGCATATAGGAGACTATCTATCTTTATCTTTGTCCCGTTCTTCTTCAGATAGCTCCTCTTGTTTGATTCTCCAGGATTCATAGAACAGAATAGGTATCTCAGCTGGGTCAAAAACAGGGATAGAAGGAGGTAGAATGATGGGGCCTCTTCCGGTTGGTCCTTCACCAGTAGATTGATGTCTTTTAAATTTTTGAGAAAGAACCTGTTCTACATCTACTGCTGGTGCATTCCCAAACTTCGTGGCTTTGTTGAACAGCTGTTGGAGTTCAGATTTAATTGTCTTTTTGATGGCACTATCACTTTTGCCAATAAAATACTCCAGTATCTCCATCCATTCACTAAATCCAAGGGATCTTAACTCATCATAGTTAATCCTTTCTTGAATATTATTCTCCCTCATAACGTTGAAGGCTCTTTTTGACCCTCTGTTCACTTTGATGATCTGGCTGGGATTTGATCTTCTATTCATTACATCACCATATCTGCTCCTGTAATAATGATCAGGGACTTCAATAGTACTGACAGGTTTTATAGGAGCAGTAGCAGGTGCTTTCTCAGCAGCTTCCTTCTCATCAAGTGCCTTATCCTGTTCTTTGACAATGGATTGAATTAGTTTGAGGGACTCAGCCTCTTCCTTTTCATCGGCCGCCAACTTGTCTTCTATTTCCTGAAGCCTTAATCTCTCAGTAAGTTCAGCATTAGCAGCCTCTCTTCTTTGCTGTTCTGCCACTAAGCCTAGCAGATAATCAGTGTGGCTAATTATTAGAGATCTGACTGCTTCAATCATTTTTCTTCCATCTTCAGTTCTTAGAGCAACCTGATACTCTTTCAGATCCATACCCAGCTGATGAGCTTCATGAAATTGAGCTTTCTCCTTATCAGTGGAGAGCCTTCGACCACTGTTATTCAAATATACACCAATATCAATGCCAAAGGTTAAGGCAGCGATGTAGAGTGGTTGATCAAGAGGATGATGCAGCAATCTGACTTGGCGTATTCTTTCATTAAGCTCTGCTTGTCTTTGCTCAAGTAATTCTGGAATAGTGATCTCCAGCCTGTAAGCTTCTCTTTCATCTAGATTCATTCTGAAAAGATTCGGCTCACTATGGTCAACTGAATCATCTTCCCAGGTTCTGTGTTTACCATGACGTTTAGGGGAAGATGATGGATACATGTTTGATTCATCTATGCCAGATGAACTTACTGAGAATTGATTGACACGGTTATCCTTTGTTCTATTAAAATAAGTGAGAGTCCGAGGAGAGATAGGAGATTGAACAAATAAGTGATCTTCTCTTCCCCAGACAGTAAAGTTAGCAGGATCAACTCTATCATCATCTGGTTTTGCACCCAGCTCAACCACCTTGGCTGGGTCTTCAACGCTTGTGTCACCCAGCAGCACACTTCCGACTGGGTCTTCTTTCTCAGCACTCCTTGCTGAGTCTTCAGTACCAGCTGATTGATTAGTATCAGCTGGCACAACTGTCACAGTATCTTCATCAGCTGCCTCAAATAGGGGTCCTTTCCTGAGGGGCAGGTTATCCCTTGGAGTGGATTTCACTCTTTGTTTGTCAATAGGCTTGGGTTCAGCTGATGGTTCTTGTGTTGATACTAGTTCTTGTGGAGACAGATAGGGAACAATAGCAAGATGCTTCCCCTGAGTATCATCAACATCAAGATTGAGTGTTTCTGCTGGTTGTTGCTGTGTAGCTGGCTGAGCAGTGGATGTTGGTCGAGGAGATGAGCTGGTTTCTAACACAGCATCTAACCATTTCATAAAAATATCAGCTCTAACTCCTCCCCCTGATCCAGTAGATGCAAGATAATCTTTCATTTCTTCTAGAGTCATTCGTTTAATTCTGTCTGCACGCTCAGCATACAACTTTGCCCTCTTTTTGTCGTATTTGATCATGAACTTAGCATTTCTTTTTCGTGCTTCCTTTTTGTAGAGATCAATGCCAGTCAGGTCATCATCAATGTCCTTCTTTTGTTAGGTCAGCCATCTCCTATGATCAATTCTCTAGCATTTAAGAGCAACATAGGCATCCCATTTGACATTGATGGCATCATTTAAGTCTTGCTGTCTCTTCTGATATCTCTCAAGTTTTCTTTTCATTTTCCTTTCAATAGACTGAGAGACAAGAAGAGCTTTAGCAACAGCCATATCAGAAACATCACTGGGCTTACTGCCAGAACCAATATCATCCACTGATGTGACAGACTCACTGGGTTGAGATCCACCAGCTGCCTGTACACCAGTTTCAGTATGAGCGTTGCTGGGCTTAGTGCCAAAGTCTTGACCATCACCATCACCATCACCATCACCATCACTCCTTGGTTGTTTAGGAGCCTTCTCATACTCATGCTCCCCCTCTGATTGTTTTCTCTTTTTATATTTACTTTTAGATTTCTTCTTCTCCCCCTTTTTGTCATCAGCAGGGGCAGGAGAAAGAACAGGGGAGACTTGTGCATCAAGGTCACTATTTGAGTTGGGAACAGAGAAAGCAAAATTGTTCCAATCAGCAACTTCAGGAGTGAGATGGGCACCAGGATCCACACCAAATTGTCTAAGGAGAAGGTTGGAGGATCTAACTTCATTCCTTGCAACACCCATGGCCATCTGTTCAACCATAGCCCTAACATCACCCTGTAGGGCAGCCAGGCGTTGCATATTCTCCACCATTTGAACATAGGCAAAGACAGGAATCATGTTAGCCGTTTGTTGTTCCTGCGATTCCAATCTCTCATGCAGAACAACATTTTCTTCATTAAGAAACAGGACTCTGCAATTTGCAGCCTCCAAATCAGCTTTAAGGCTAGCAATGTCCTCCATGTACTCATTGTGAGAAAGGATTCACTTCTGTAATTCCTCCTCCCCCTCCATTTATTTGACAATGGCTGATACTGCCAGGTCAGCAAAAGCACATATTTATCCTAGCCGGGCCTCAATATTCGAAGAGGTGACTTGCCCAGCGTTCCTGATGGCTTGAGTTACACTATCATCAATAGCAGTGCGAATGGTGTTTTGAAGATCTGGTGTAACTTCACTGAGTGTCCTAAGCACGACGAAGGTGGAAATATCAGCCACCTCATCAGCATTAAATTTAAGATAGCTGGTTGAGGGCTGGTCAGAAGCAGCTGACATAGGAGTACGTCCGCGAGGTGGTGGAGGTGGAAGGTCAGGATCTGACTCGTCACCATGATCACCATCATTTTTACCTTCACTCGAAGGTTTAGAACCACTAGTATCCTTGTCAGCATGAAGATCAGTATCATCTGTGAGATCCACTGGTTTTTCTTCGGAACCAATCACATTATCATGAATGACTGGTTCATCCTTACCAGTACCTTTATCAGCATCACCATCAGAAGAAGAAGATGATGAGGAAGAAGCTGATGAATCAGAAGGTACTGGCGAATTAGGAATATTCTGCATAACATATTTACCAGTAGAGGGATCCCTGATGAACTTGAGAGGCCTCCATGTACCAGGAAATGGAGAAGCAGCTGGAGCCATGCCAAAATAGTGATAAAATGGCTGCTCATTTATCTGTTCTAAAGTAGCCAGCCTCTCATAAACTTCTTCTCTAGCTGGTCGATCAAGTTGAGACAATAGTTCAGTCAGCTCTTCGCGAGGCAATTTGCTGGCTGATACTATGGCAGTTTGAGGATCAAAAGTTAGCTGATCCACCAGCAGAGCAACTCTGGGAGTGATAGATGCTCCCCGATAGATGAAGTTAGGGACAACTTCATCAGGATCTGGCACCTGGCACACATAGGGTTTCTTCTCAGCAGAAACAGTAGCCTGAGAAGAGTCAGTGGTGGCAATAGCAGAGGTACCAGCATCCATAACGGGTTTCATAGAACCAGTAGCAGCAGTAAGTAACTGAGAAGCATCTCCAGTAGTAGCATCAGTATCCACCGTTGGCTCTGTGGGAACATAGCCAACATAGCCAACATAGCCAGCATTAACAAAATCAAGACCCTCCAGAACAGTATCATCCTGTGAACCAGAATCTGATGGAAAAGTAGCACTTTTACCAGCTTCCATGATAACATCAGATGGAAAAGTAGCACTTGTACCAGCTTCCATGATAACATCTTGTGCATCAGTAGCAGCAGCAGACGTAATGTCACCCTTTGGTTCAGTGACAGGTTCATCAAGTAAAACATCCTTGACAATATTGTCAATTACCTTTTTAAGAACAGGAGGATCCACTATGATTTCATCTTCCACTTCAGGTGTAGTGGTGGAAGCAAAAATACTGGGAGCAGTATTACCAGCAGCTGTAGAGGCAACGGTACTAGCATCAGCACCACCAGTAGGAGAAACAGTAGCACCAATACCAGTAGCAGAGGCAGCAATCTACTTAGTAGGAATAATATCATCTTTAACTTGCTCCCCCTCTGCCTGTTCATCTACCCTGCGAAGAACTGAAATAATAGAACATTTTATGTTAACAACTGTAGAACCAAATAAATTTGACTCAACAATTGCATCTGGTGTTGGTCTCTGGGGACAGACTGGTGATTTGGTCAGCCCTTCGAATGAGACAGAATAAGGTGTCTGTAAGTACAGCTGTGACTCTGCTGACTCATTGGCGACACATGTTGACCCAGATAGTGTAAGAGTTCTGGCTGGTAATGATGTAGGAGTGAGACTCTTAGCATGATCCGAGTAACATAATGGCTATGCAGTATCCTGAGCTGGTTCAACACGATGAGGAGCCAGCTCAAGTTTGCTTTGGGGGTCAGGTATGTGCTCTACTGATTGTACTGGCAGTAGAGGATATAACATTAAGTTCAAATTTGAAAAATGTGGAAGTGTCTGGCTAGAGGAGTATGGGTTGCTACTCTTCTTAACACTAGTTTTAAAACCCGTCAGCTTGGGAGCCAGGGTTATACCTTGAACTCCACATTCATTTTTCAAGTCAGCAGATAAATGATTTTTAATTATGTTAGAATTTTCTGCTGTATGGTCTAGAAACGCACCAGGTTCCATAGCCACATCCTTTGCAGGAGCAGCAGTTGAGACTGGTGCAATTCCCCTTGTGGTTTGCTTGGAGCCAGCTCTTACACATTTGGATTTGCCTGTTACCAAGAAATAGTTAAGCAACGGATTCCAATACTAGAAGTGGGTAGTCAGTATATAAGACTAGGGCTGTTCTTTGTGATCAGAGAGCATTAGATTCTAATACAACTACTACGTTACCAGTATGTGAGACGGTGGCTGTACTAGTTGAGGTACCTGGCTTCTTCCTCTTGACAGCTGGCTTTCGCTGAAGACCCTCCCCCTCAGCTGGTGCAACACCAGAGGCAGTCAATGGGGCAGCTCCACCCTGAGCAGCTAGATACTCAAGCATTACTGGTGTCAACACAGCATATGGAGCAGTAGGCTTATCCTTTGGCATCCCCCCTTGTTTAAGAGGCAGGTTATATGATTTGTCAGCAATCTGCTGGTAAGCTTCACCCAGCTCATTTTCAAAAACAAGGCTATCATTCTGTTCAAATTCTGTATACGTGACATTCAAGGTATTCAGGTCAGCAATTAGGGAGTTAAACCTAATGAAGGTTTGCTTAAGGGTTTCATTTTTGTAGGCAAAGAACATTTCATATTCTCTTTTCAAAGCTATCATTCTGTTCTGTCTTACCTCACCCATACCCTCATAGGTAACATCTAAATAGTCCAACATAAGCTTAGCATTTTCTTTTCCCTTAATCAGTTTGAACAATGTGTTAGGTAAAGTTATAGCTAACAAGGTTCTGATCTTAGGGTCAAGTCCAACACGGCATTTATCCTCAGCATCCCATCTAGAAGGAGTGAGAATAACCTCTCTGCCAGGAACACCAGGAGTGTCAGCAGTCGCTGGTACACTGCCAATAGTCTCAGTAGGAACGAATGGACCATTTATGGCAATATCAGGCATGAGTGGGTTAATAGACTCAAGGTGAAGCATGAATCTTGCTTTCCAAGTTTCTAATTCTTCTTCATAAAATTTGGGTGGTCTATTTGATGAGCCATTTTCAAGGTAAGCTGAATTGGAATAAGCAGCCATGGGAGAATTCAGATCCAAGATATTAATTATCAAGACTGAAGCTCTGATACCAGTTGTTGGTCCCTTAATAACGACAGGAGTATTGTAGAGGGGGGGTGAATACAATTACTTTTCAATTAACTAAACAGTTAAACTCGATTATGTATTCAAGCATGCAAATTAGATAGAGTCACAGGTAATTTTCAACGGTTATTCTTTATTGATTGAATCACAAAGAATTACAACTATCCTTGGCGGAATGATAGTTGGTTGATACAGATTACCTAGATTATAGCTAAGAGGTAAACTAAAATCTATTACACGTTTAGGACTCTAAATAATGAAACCCACACCACTAGTTGATACAACAGTGAATACAGCAATATATAGTAGTCCTATTGTCTGTGTAATTAATCTATTGTCCACTAGTACATTGGATGCCTTGTACTTGTGGGGACAATTGTGTCAGAAGGCGTGCTCTCCTTCTTTCCTCTTAGGTAGCTATTTGCAGGAACACACCAATTCGGTTTGGCACTACCATTTGATTTAAACAAATGGAATGTTGTGTTCCCTAGGTATGAATAAAGTATAACACATGTCTGCACATGCGTTCCACTTCTGCATTCCCACGTGGTCTTGTAAGGTCACTTGTCAGCCGCCGACTCCTGTCCTTTTCTGTTCAACTTTGTCTTCGACTTCTGTTGAATAGTGCATTGATGTAGACCACTCTGGGAAACTACCATGCTTGTAATGGAGCATGGCTGTCTTGTGTTGTATGCTGCTATCCAGATCTACTGGTTCTTCATATGCTGAGTCACTTGATATTCTTAATTACCTGAGTACTCATCCTGTGCTGATTCGAAGAATACATTCTACCTTGTGCTGGTAGATCAGCCAGCATACTACACACTCGACACAACTATATTAGCTGACTGTACATAAACAACATAAACAAACTTGTGCTGGCTGCACATAACATTTTAGTGTAAATAAATTACAGTTTTGTCATAATTAAATCCTTAATTATTTTGGGGACTCAACATATATCCATTTACTAAAAGCTACACTTAAAAAAGAATTAAGTATTGACGATCGGGTGGGTCTAAACTTTAAACCCATTGATATATTTTATACCACCCGAGATGTAAATAACTGGCTCACTCTTTATTTTATACCACCCAAGATGTAAATAACTGGCTCACTATTTTAATTCGTCAGCTAAGTATGAGGAAGTCTAACCCCACTTAACGTTAAATTCGGGGTTCGGGTTAGTGCATAACTCGTTAATAAACATGCATAATAAGTTAGGGAAAAGACGCATTTTCAAAGATTAGCAAACAGTTCAGAAAAGCAACCGTTTTTGAAGAAAAATATGTGTGATAAAACAAGAAAGAATGAACGATGAGGCACGCCATCTATCATTCGACGAGCTTTGTAATTACAAACTGGGTATTTTTAATCACTTTTCTACACTTATCACCCTCGTGAATTTATAATTATAGTCTCATTTCATGCAAATGAGGGCATTACATGATCTCAAGTGTGAGAAAGGGTTATAAATTCTCTCGGGTTTGCACTTGGTTTATTTTCCAAATTTTGTGAAAATTTTAAAAATTTTCAAATAAATGAATTCAAAATCATGTTTATACATATTTATGAACGATGAAAACTAGGTGTTAATACTGAAATTATCGTTACTTCGGAAAGGACATAAAATGAGAAACACCCTAAAACACTTGAATTCATTTAAAATGGAATAAAGGAGAATAAAAAGGCAAAGAATGAAACTAAGTGTGGGGAGAATGTACCAAGTTATTGAATTAAAAACTATCTATCACATGTTTCTGTAAAGTTATTACAGGTACTTCTATTTTGGACTAAATTGATTGTTTTACCCATTTATTGTAACACATTTGAAAGAAAAGATGGATCCACACGATGAATCAATTCCATCATTAAAAGGAAGTAAAGTCTTTCGAAAAAGACACGTGCTTCTTGATTTAGGTCAAGAAGTTGTCATCCAGACCAGCTGTAGGTTGACGAAAAATCTAGAAAAGTCATCTCTAAAATCAGCAGGAAATCCACAGACCTCAGCATCAAACAGGGTCGCTATGTGGTCAGATTTATCCTAACCATGAGAAGGATTTATCTCGTAAAATGGGGAGGGCGTCGTGCAAATTAGCTTGATAAGACTAATGAATCAGACCCCCAGAAAGGATAATCTCCTTAAAAGATTATAAATCAGCCTTAAGCATGATATTACTCAATCCTTGAGATTGAACTTAAAGATTGAGAATTACAAACTCATGGAATTCGATGATATCTAAACTCGAGCTTGAACGAGAAAATATTTTGATCCAATTAAAATCGATTTGTTTTCTGAAAACCTATTTTCAATGCATTCATTACCATTGAACGTAAAATCCTAGGAATTCACCTGGAATTCATTAGGTCACCTCAACCAAATCGGGTGTCAACCGTAAGAACGGTGGTTGCATAGCATGGTCAAAGACAGGACCTTGTGCCAGACCGAAAAACTATAGGGTGATCTCTACTATTGCTCCTACAAAGGATAGTAATTGCATCCGACACGTTGTAGACCATGAACATCTGCATGTCATTAGACATCGTCTTAACAGTTGCTTGTTCAACGCTTTCCTTTACAACCGGACGGTAGTTTACCGAAAGGTAATATACGGAGCAAGTATACTGGACGTGTTGCTTTCCTAATACAAGGTTAGCAAGTGGGTGACACAAAACCATAAGTTTTGAGCTAAAATTTTCAAATCTGAAACCCACCAAACCCACAAAAACATTTTGCAAACACCGGTGAAGGGTTATTCCAGAAAGCTTATCTAGGGTAAAAGCTAGAATGAATTTTCAAAAGATCAAATGTTTTCATAAAGATCCAATTTCTTTAAGGATCTAAATTTTTATAGTCATGCGGGACTGTAAACCACATCGTTACTATCATTGTTTATATTGTGTCATTAAGGAAAATAATTTTTTGTGCAAATTAAAATTTGCAAAACGCAAAGTACAAGATATTAAATAGTACGAAAGGACGTTCGAAAATCCAGAACCAGGACCTGAGCCAACTATCAACGCCTGACTCAACGGACCAAAAATTACAAGTCAACTATGCACAAGAATATAATATAATATTTAAATAATTATATAAATTATTTATATATTATATATATTATATTAAATAACGTCGACAAGCTAGAAAACAAGGCATGTGGGCTGGATGCAGGTGGCCATGCGATCACATGGCCTGGAAGCCATTTTTCCATGCGATCGCATGGGCTGAAAATTCTGGCCACATCTATAAATACCAACGAATTCGGCCAGAATAATGACACAATAATAATACTCCCTCTGTAATATATATATATATATATATATATATATATATATATATATATATATATATATATATATATATATATATATATATATTAGTTTAGTTTTATATTAGATTAGTTTGGGTTATGTAAAGGTCATTTTACGGGTTTTAAAGTCGAAGTTCTGTATGCGTAAAGCTACGCGATAAATACTCAATGTAAGTTATGTTCTCCTTTTTAAATTAATGTCTTGTAACTAAGTTATTATTATGCTTATTTAAATCGAAGTAATCATGATGTTGGGCTGAATATTAAAGATGGGGTAATTGGGCTTTGTACCATAATTGAGGTTTGGACAAAAGAATGACACTGTGGGCTATTAATGGGCTTTATATTTGTTTAATTGAATTATAGTTCGTTAATTTAATATAAAGATTTACAATTGGACGTACCTATAAATAGCCATATACACTCGATCGGACACGATGGGCGGGATATTTATAAGTACTAATAATCGTTCATTTAATCGGACACGGGAATGGATTAATAGTCAATGGACTTATTAAAACATGGGTGAATTACATACAAGGAAAATTGGTGTAATTATAGTTTAAGTCCCCAATTAGTTGGAATATTTGACTTCGGATATAAGGATAATTTGACGAGGACACTCGCACTTTATATTTATGACTGATGGACTGTTATGGACAAAAATCAGATGGATATATTAAATAATCCAGGACAAAAGACAATTAACCCAGGATAATTAATTAAAATCAAAAAGTCAAACATCATGATTACGGAAGTTTAAATAAGTATAATAATTTTATCTTATTTCTTATCGCATTTTATTTTACGCACTTAAATTATCGTCATTTATATTTTTCATTAGGTTTTAATTGTGACTTAAAATATAAAATCGACAAACCAGTCATTAAACGGTAAACCCCCTTTTATATTATTATTATATATATAAATATATATTTTGTTCAAATATAGTTGGTTAAAATATAGTGTAAAATAAGTCGTCTCCCTGTGGAACGAATCAGACTTACTAAAAACTATACTACTCTACGATTATGTACACTGCCTATAGTGTTGTAGCAGAGTTTAGGTATATCCCATTTGTAAATAAATTAATTAAAACTTGTATCATATTTCGTCGTATTTCGTAGTAAAAATATAACTATTTTGTATACACCCCTACGCACATCAGGTACAATTTGGAAACCCTAAATTAAAACAATTGTTTGATATTTGTTTTGATTGTGGAAACCCTACTATGATTTTTCGATTGGGGTTAACTTCTCATTTTAATTATCCCTCTACCGACTTAGGAATTAATTTATTAAAACAAGCGTCTGATTTGAAATTATTAGAAGCTGTATATGTTTATGGTTTGTGGATGTTTGCTAAGAAGCAAATCAAAGAAAGGGATGATGGTTTACAATTACTAAACCAAACCTTTCCATTGTTGCCTGATATGGTGTAGCCGGTTCGTGTCCGGGTTTATCTACTGCTCCGCCATTTATGGTTGTTTAACCGCCAACCATTTGAGGACGTTAACAGTAGGTGCCCTCATTTAGACCACGAAGGCAATTTTGCAGATGCACGTGGCTGGGAAGAATAATTGCACCCACCAGATTGCATGTCATGTTATTGGTCTTATGAGTTGGGGTTTTTTGTAAACATGTTTAATTTTATATAGTGTATGTGAATGGCTACTTTTTGACATGGAAGGTGTTCATATTTTGTATTAAATTTTTTTGGACAGTTTAATGAAACCCTCCATTGTTCATCTTCTTAACACTTAGTCACAATTTCTGCTATTTCACATTATGTATGTTTCTGCCTTTTACTTTTTTTAAAGTTGGCCACCACTTTGAATTACATTCACATAGTTGTCACTTTGGCATATACAACTACCGAATTGGTTACATTTGGCATACACAAATTAATCTCCATTGTTACAATTACCTTTGACAGTTACATTTGACAAACACAATGTGACAATAAAACAATGTCCAAAACTCAGATTTACTGAAACTAACATGGAATCACAAAGACGTATTCGAATCTGTTGGACAAATTGGACAATTAGCAATAAGAAACCATTGATACTGTGTTAAGGGACCATAACTTTTATTTATAAACCATTGAAAACATCTTTCAAACTACATTACCTTCATACATAAATTATAATCGAATACAAATGGTATCATTAACCAAGCATTGACCAAGGATTAACCAAGCATTGAAATACCTTAAACCAACATTGGTAACAAGAACGGCCCAACACTTATATAATCCATTAACTAAAACAAGTGATATTGGAGTTGACAACTTTTTGAATAAAATGATGATTACCTTATTAGTCCTTTTACCTACTAATAGGTTTTAGTTCATGTTACCAATATAACCATTTAAAAAATATTATTGCTTTTACCTGTTGGATTTAGTAACTAACCACTTATTCAAAATTTTAACTTCGAAATTTCAAATTATCAAATCCACATCAGCAACATCTTCAACAATCAGTAAAATAACAGTTCGTTCTTTGATTCAAGTTGAGGGAAATGGATAGGGTTTGTAGAAGATCTTCACGTCTCAATGGATCAAAACCAAAAGAATCAACAGCTAACGAAGAACATTCAATTAAGAGAAAAAAGGCATTATCTAATGAAGAAACGGACGTTAATAGATCAAATCCAGGTTATCCTTACCTTACTTATGAAGTTACATTAACAATTTTTGTTTTTTACCATGTTCCTTATGAAGCTATTTGTGAATATTATTACATTTTTATGGTTCTTAGCAATCTCCTCCACTGCAAAGATAGTTGTTAGTAACATTATAATGAGACACAAAAAACAGACAACAACAACAATTGGCCAAGAATGCACCCCATCGCGTTCAATACTAGCAGGTTTATTTGCTATTAAAACTAAAGTCATTTGTGTGTTTTGTTTGTTTATAAATCTATATTACTTTTCTGGGAATATTAATAGTAAACTGTATGTATTTGTTGATTCAGATTTAACCAATACAAGTGGAACAACGTGTGTGAATTCATCTACAACACAATTTACATCAACTGTCGGAAAAGAAAACATGTTTCAACATTCGACATATAAACAGGGTGACTGTTCACATACTATTGGAACTCCTGCACCAAAAACACCAAGTCATAGATTTTTTAGGCAATCATTTACTAATAGTCAACAACGTGAATCTACATCGAACAGTCTATGCAAAGGTAATTATATTCGAGCAATGTTATATTTGATTTTTCTAAAATTAGAAAAATTCTCATAATTAGTGTGGATTATCTATCTTTAGATTCACGGTCAAAGCGAAAATATATCAACAACCAACGGAGGCGTAATATTAAACCCATTGCCTTCGACATCGAACACGAGGTCTGCCAGGGTATTCAGAAATCATCGTTCAAGGGAATTTCTAAAGGTTCTCATTTGTTATTTTTAGATTGATTAAGTGTTCCCTTAAAAACTTTTTGAAAAGATAAACTAATTAACTGTTATCTTTAACAGAGTATGTTGATCACGGAGATCTTACGTATATATGTTCTGCTTGCGGTGGTAAATTATGGCTTCAAGAGACTAGACGTGGGAAACAGACTAAAGGTGTAACCGGTGCATTCTCACTTTGTTGTCTTAAAGGTAAAATAGCTCTGCCAGAATTCACCAAGTCGCCTCCTAAATTAATTTAGGATCTATATACCAACAACCATCCAAAAAGTAAACATTTCCTTGAGAATGTTAGACAGTACAACATGATTTTTGCATTTACTTCCATGGGTGGAAAGGTGGACAATCGGTTCACCAATAATTGTGGACCTTATACATTTAAAATTAGTGGACAAAATTTTCACCAGTATGGAGGATTATTACCAACTGTTGGTCTCAAAGCACGTTTCAGACAGTTATACATATATGATACTGAAAATGAAGCAAGTAACAGGAAACAATCAATAAGGTATGATTAGTCTTATTCATATATTGTAACATCAAATAATAGGAATACCAAAATCATATTGATAATTTAAAAAGGTCAATTTGTTAATGCTTGACTTATTAAAAGCGGGAAAAAAATACAAACGCAACTTCTTCACGCAACTCACTAGACGAGGATCTCATTGTTCAAATAATGCAAGTTCTTGATGAACATAATCATCTTGTCAAGACTTGGCGGATGGCCCGTGAACGGTTTAAAGATGATCCTGATATGCAGTTGAAAATAAAATTAATTGGTAAACGAACCAAAGATGGCCGTAATTACAATTTGCCGACGGTTGATGAAGTTGCTGCACTTATTGTTGGTGATATCAATGATCTTCCTTTGACGAAAGGGAGATAATAATTGACAGTCACGTTAACGGCTTAAAAAGAATCTCGGAACTTCACACCGAATATTTAGCTCTACAATATCCACTTCTTTTTATTTATGCAGAAGATGGGTACCGTATAGACATACTTCATCATGATGTCGATGAGTGTGAGCATACCACACGGAAGAAAAAAAGGGTTAGTATGCGTGAATTTTTTGCATTTAAACTTCAAGAACGTGCTGTACCAACACTTGTGCACTTGGGTCGTAAGTTGTATCAACAATTCGTAGTAGATGCTTACACTATGATTGAGGCAGAAAGAATATCAAACATAAGGAAGAATCAAAAAATTTTAAGAGTTGATACCTTCACCAACATAATGAATGCAACATTATCGGGTGATGCGGTGAACAGTATGATGGGAAATATGATCAAACTTCCATCCTCTTTCACGGGTAGTGCTAGATATATGATTGAGAATTATTGTGATGCAATGGCACTTTGTCGTGTATTCGGCTATCCTGACTTATTTTTAACTTTTACATGTAATTCAAAGTGGCCAGAAATCAGAAGAGAATTGGACGGGACAGGTTTTAAACCAGAAGACAAACCATCGTTGTATGCAAGGATGTTTAAAATGAAGCTCGACCATCTAATGAAACATATAAGGAAAAAAAGGATTTTTGGTACTTTGAAAGCAGGTTTGACTATTAACTTTATACTACTTCTCAAATTATATTATGTGTTAGATTCATTTATTAAATAGTATATGCTACATACTACTTCTCTAACTAATAATATACAACACATTTTAAATCATCCTATAATACAACACTGACTTATTAATCATTATTTTGTTTATTTTATAGAAGTCTATACAGTGGAATTTCAAAAGCGTGGTTTGCCTCATGCCCAAATATGCTTATTCCTTGATCAATTTAGCAAAATACCTCAACCAAAAGATGTAGATAAGTATATATGTGCTGAAATACCTGATGAAATCAACGAACCCGAACTTTATCAACTCGTGTCAGATTTAATGATGCACGGCCCGTGTGTGGGAAAAGAATCCATCTTGCACCTGCATTGATTCACAAACCAAAATATGTACAAAAAGGTTTCCAAAACCTTTCTCATATGTCACAAAAACTGATCAAGATGGTTATCCCATCTACAGAAGAAGGAATGACGGAAGAACGATCAGAAAACAAGGTCACGATTTGGATAACACCTATGTCGTGGCTTATAACCCTCAACTACTAAAAATGTACCAAACACATCTCAATATAGAGTGGTGTAACCAAGTAGGTTCAATTAGATATTTGTTCAAATATATCAACAAAGGCAATGATAAGATTACAGCACAACTCTGTGATCAAGAAACTGATGAAATAAAAGAATAATATGATTATCGATATGTTTCATCTTGTGAAGAGATGTGGAGAATTTTCTCATTCGATATACATCATCATAGCCCGTTAGTTATAAGACTACCGTTCCATTTGGAGGGAGAACAACAAATAATTTTTGATGAAGATGAAGTAATAGAAGATGTAGTAGAAAAACCATCTGTCAATACATCAATGTTTCTTGAATGGATGAAGTGTAATGTTGTCAACCAAGAAGCATGTTCGTTGACTTATGTTGATTTTCCAAAGAAGTTCATTTGGGACAAAAGCAACAGGGTTTGGAGGTTGCGCAAAATTAAAAGCGGTGCAATTGGACGGATTCATCATGTCGCACCAGGATCTGGTGATCTTTTTTATCTTAGAATTCTACTAAACAAAGTTAAAGGTCCAACTTCGTGTCAAGATATCTGGACGGTAGATGGTATCCTATTTGATAACTTCAAAGATGCTTGCTACCATTTAGGTTTATTGGGTGATGATAAGGAGTATATAGAAGCTATTAAAGAGGCTTTTTTTGGCGAGGGTGGACATTTTGTTCGAAATTTATTCGCACAATTACTGTTAAATAACACTATGAGTCATCCGGAAGATGTATTTGACAAAACATTTGAATTTTTGTCGGTAGATGTCGTTCATCTAAACAGACCAGGAAATGATATTTAAATTATATCATTTATTATTTGACATCTTTAATATACTAATTAATCAAATGTAATTGATTGCAGGCACACAGATTGGGATCGAACTTTTGAAAGATTTGACTTTACAAGAGATCGAAAGATTACTTCAGCGTAATGGTAGTTCATTGAGAAGTTTTAGTTCCATGCCTGTCCCATCATATAATACAAGGAATATTTCTGAAAACCATCTTATTATAGATGAGCTATCATACGACAAAAGTACATTTGAAGTTGAACATTCGCATTTCATTACACTAACTGCTGCATTAAGAAGTCAAGGAGAAATTGTTTTAAATGTTGCTACAGGTGGCATTGCAGCTTTATTGTTATCTGGAGGTCGGACCGCTCATTCACGTTTTAGAATATCACTACACCCGACAGATGAGTCCTTTTGTACGATTACTCCGGACAGCAATTTGGCAGAGCTCATTAGGAGGGGAAAACTTATTATTTGGGATGAGGCCCCAATGGTGACTAGGCTGTGTGTTGAAGCATTGGATTGATCTGTGTGTGATATATGCCGTCGAATTAATCCTCATAGCATGGATACTCTATTTGGGGGTAAAATTGTTGTGTTTGGTGGTGATTTTCGACAAATATTACCTGTCATTCAAAAGGGTACAAGACAAGATATAGTTGCTGCATCACTCAATTCCTCCTATTTATGGAGTCATGTTACTGTTTTGAAACTCACAGTTAACATGAGATTGGGTGGAATTGCAACATCTTCAACTGATGTCGATACTAGAAAGTTTGCTGAATGGATACTAGACATAGGCAATGGGAATGTCGATGAATCTGAAGACGGGGTTTTTGATATTAAGGTTCCAGAAGATCTTTTGATAACTGATTCTGTTGATCCAGTCAGTTCTTTGATCTCAACTGTTTATCCTGAATATCTTCTTAATCTTTCCAATCCACAATATTATCAACAACGTGCTATTCTTGCTCCAACTCATGAAGTTGTGGACATCATTAATGATAGAATGATGCATTGTTTGGAAGGTGAAGAAAGGTCCTATTTGAGCTCGGATAGTATATGTGCGTCACAAAGAGACACTGACTTCAATAGTGAACTATACAATACTGATTTTTTAAATAGTATTGAAGTTGGTGGATTACCAAAGCACAATCTAAGGCTGAAAGTTGGTGTGCCAGTTATGTTCCTTCGAAATGTCGATCAAGCTGGAGGTATGTGTAACAGTACACGGTTACAAGTTACAGAATTAAGGGAAATAATTATCAAAGCAAAAATTTTAACCGGTACAAACGTGGGGAAAATAACAGCTATATCACGTATGCTAATCGTTCCTACGGACAAGAGAATACCATTTAGATTCCAAAGAAGACAATATCCGTTGTCGGTGTGCTGTACAATGACCATAAATAAAAGTCAAGGACAATCACTCGAGCATGTCGGTTTATTTCTACCAAAACCTGTCTTTAGTCATGGACAACTATATGTTGCACTTTCACGGGTAACAAATCGGCAAGGAATAAAGATACTAATTCTAGACAAGGATAATCAAATATCAAACAAAACCAAAAATGTTGTATTCAAAGAAGTGTTGCAACACTTATAGACTTAAATGTAGGAAATGTTTTGATTGTATTTGAGATTTGGACATCATTGAAATATAATGTATGTTTAATGTTTCTTTTGTTAGAAATTAGTACTATGTTTCATTTTTATGAGATCATTTAACTCTTAATTACATATCATTACTTCTAAATTTTTGTATTCACATTTTTTGAAACAACTAACAATTGTGACTCGAATAAATGAACTATATAAAATCATGTATGATATAATAATCGAACAACCTAAAAAGAAAAATTGTTCGACAAATAAAAATTATATTATTTTTATTCCAAAAATATATTTTTTTATTTGTTGTAAGTTGATACTAATTTAATAAGAAATCATTACTAGAAAAGTATATTACATCCCCCGTGCATCGCACGGGCTCAAAAATCTAGCGTTTTCTTATACATATATAATATATAATAATGTAATAAATGTAAAAAAAGTGATGTAATCCATTTGACCCATTTGACCCAATTGACCTGTGACCCGCTTCGACCTGTTACCCAAACCAACCCAACCTGACCCATATTGACCCGTTTGAAAAATTGACCCGTTTGACCTACGACCCATTTCAACCCAAAACCATTTTGACCCGTTACCCAAACCGATCTAACCTGAACCGTTTGCCAGACATAATCTAAACCTTAAATCTAAACCCTAAACCCTAAATTTCTAAACCCTAATATTTAAACCCTATAAACCCTAATATCTAAAACCTCAACATACGCTATAAAAACACGATAATTGTTATATATTACTTTTTCGAGCGTTTTTCCGCCAAAATAAAAACATTTATCACAAAGTGTCTTTATTATGTTTATATTTTCATCCAATCTATAATGTTTGTGAATAAAGTTTTTTCAAAAAACGAAAAAAAAAAATTGCTTCCCCCGCTTCCCCCCGATTGGTTACTTCCCCTTGATCCTACCACTATATATATATATATATATATATATATATATATATATATATATATATATATATATATATATATATATCTATATATATATATATATATATCTATATATATATATATATATATATATATATATATATATATATATATATATATATATATAATCATCAAGAGGGAAGCACTTTTTTCGGGGGAAGTAATTTTTTTGCATTTTTAATTTTTTTTTCAAATATAAAGATCACGTGAAAATATGAACATTTAAAAAGATACTTTGTGATTAATGTTATTATTTTGGCAGAAAAACGCTTGAAGAAATAAATGATAAAATGCATCATGAGTAATGTTTTAACTATAGTTTCTTTTCATTGTTTTTTTTTTCTTTCAAAAGTTAGCCCAATTTAGAGTTTATGGTTTAGGTTTAGTGTTTTGGGTTTAGTCCCTAAACCCTAAACCCTAAACTCTAAACCCTAAATCTTAAACCCTAAACCCTAAACTCTATACCGTTCGTATTAAAAATTCAATCTAAACCCTAATTTCTAAACTCTACACCCTAATTCTAAACCCAAATTTCTAAACCCAAATTTTCGAACTCTAATTTCTAAACCATAATTTCTAACCCCCTAAAAAAGACCGTAATAAAAACATTACATATAATGCATGTTATCATTTATTTTTTCGAGCGTTTTTCCGCTAAAATAATGTGATAGCCCGTCCTAATCCACCTGGACGAAGTCATCAACATTTGGTCCCATTGAAAGGTAATGTCCTAAATATGCCATGAATGATTCCATGTAATATCTTTAAAATGAGCAAATGCACAGCGGATGATTTCTTTCATACCTGAGAATAAACATACTTTAAAGTGTCAACCAAAAGGTTGGTGAGTTCATAGGTTTATCGTAATCGATCATTTCAATATTTTAATAGACCACAAGATTTTCATTTCCATTTCTCATAAACATCATCTCATATCAGGCATTTCGCACTGCATAGAGATAAAAATCATTCATATGGTGAACACCTAGTAACCGACCTTAACAATATGCATATAGAATATCCTCATCATTCCAGGACTCCCTTCGGACACGATAAATTCGAAGTACTAAAGCATCTGGTACTGTGGATGGGGCTTGTTGGGCCCGATAGATCTATCTTTAGGATTCGCGTTAATTAGGGTGTCTATTCCCTAATTTTTAGATTACCAGACTAAAAAGGGGCATATTCGATTTCGATAATCCAACCATAGAATGTAGTTTCGATTACTTGTGTCTATTTCGTAAAACATTTATAAAACAGCGCATGTATTCTCAGTCCCAAAAATATATATTGCAAAAACATTTAAAAAAGGAGCAAATGAAACTCACTATACTGTATTTTGTAGTAAAAATACATATGACGGCATTGAACAAGTGTAGGGTTGGCCTCAGATTCACGAACCTATATTATTTATATATATATATATATATTAACACATATAATTGAAGTCGAATAAATTTATGTATTATTAGTAATATAACTGTTATTTTAGTAATTCATGTGTCTCATTATTAATTCAAATATATTTATTTTATATACTGTAAATAAACAAATTATAAAATATAGTGTTATTAAGTATATTTTTATATAACTAACTTTTATTGAAATAATAATAATAATATTTATAGTAATATTGATAATAATAATAACAATATAGTTGTAATAATAATAATAATGGTATAAGTAATAATAATGATAGTAATATATAAAAAATGATAAAAATATTATTAATAATGTTAATACTAATAATGATAATGATAATAATAATAATAATGATAATTTTAATAGAAATATTAATTTTAATAATAATGATAATAAATAATAATAATAATAATAATAATAATAATAATAATAATAATAATAATAATAATAATAATAATAATAATAATAATAATAATGATAATGATAATATCTAATGATAATACTAGTAATAATAATAATAATAATAATAATAATAATAATAATAATCATAATCATAATAATAATAATAATAATAATAATAATAATAATAATAATAATAATAATAATAATAATAATAATAATAATATAAAATGATAATAATCATAATCATAATATTAATATTAGTAATAATAATAATAATTGAATTTAACAATAATAAGAATAATTAATAATAGTGATAGTTATACCTCAAAAAAGATAATAATTATGTCAATGCCCAGATTCGAACTCATGACCTCTTGTTTACCCAACACTCCCCAAACCACTCCTATGTTCGTTCATATATGATTTATACCCCGAAATAAAATATATAACCCATTCATCATCAATATCTATTTAACATCATCATTATTTAATCATCTTTATCTTCACGGCTTACCATCATATTCATTATCATTAACGCTTATCTATCATCTTATAATAATATCATGATTATTGCAGTCCATTAAAGGCCCAAAGAGTAGCCCATTTATTAAAACGAACAGAAGCCCAAAACTATAAAAAAATTATAATTACGATTTGCCTATTCATGAAGCAACAACAACTAATTAAATGGGTTTTGGTCTAAGAAGCAATCTCCAGAAAGTGATCCAAGGCGTCAAACATGATTCAGTCACCCTAATTAAATTAACAGTAAAAGAACCACGACTACAGCCGTAACTCGAGAGTGGGGATTGTCGTATCAAAACAGGAACATAAACATTTCACAAGCTTCGGTTTAATAGAAAAATATCGAGTAGTAACAACAACAGCTCATCATCGTTCTTCACTGTTTGCAGGTGAATGGTGATGAAAACGAGTAAATAGAAAAGAATAGCGACAATGGTAACCTTCAAATAGTTCACTGTTCATTGTCATCTTAAATGGGTTTCAATGTTTTTGAGTCTTTGCAGCCGGAATCTATTGCAGGTGGGTTGAATAGATATAGAAACGTGATTATAGCAGTAAAAAGAAGTAGAACGTAAGCAGCAGCAGTTGCTTTAAATTGCAGGAATACATGAGTAGTTTAATGGGGTTTGGTGATGTGTCTGTTTGAGCAATAACCCGAGACTAGAACAAGCAGATGCAAGAGAATTGAAACACGCAGTAGAAGAACATGCAGGTTGGGGTTTATTGGTTGGTTCGAAAAAAATAAATAAACAGAAACCAGAAACGGATGCAAGAAAAAAAGAAAAAAGAAAATGGAAGTGGGGTGGTTAAGTTATGGGTCTTGATGGTGATGATTATAGGTAACGGTTTAATGGTTCGTGGTTTTGGTGGTGACGGAGAGGTGGTGGTTTATTTGGGCGATTGAAAATAGAAGAAGAAACAGTTTGGTTGGTTGTACATGGGGTTGATGGTGGGTGGTGTTCTTCGTTAGTAGTAGTAGTAGTAGTAGTAAGAATTTGAATGAGGTGGTGATCAATGGTCGACGACAGATACAAGGAAGAAAGAAGAGTGTTGTGTTTAGTGCATGTATGTAAGCATTTTATATATATATATATATATATATATATATATATATATATATATATATATATATATATATATATATATATATATATATATATATATATATATATATATATATATATATATATATATGTGATCTAGTGGAGGAATAAGACAATCAATCACAACACAGTACATACATAAAATTTGTAGTGACCCGAACTTTTCCATGATTATATATTAAATGAAATTGATATTTACATGATTAAATGTTTCCAACATGTTAAGCAATCAAACTTGTTAAGACTTGATTATTTGAAATGAGTTTCATGTAGACAATTGACCACCCAGTTTGCCTGATGATTCACGAATGTCATAACTTGTGATAATTATATAATTGTTTTATTTTTTTATGATGTAAGTTTTGATTTTATATATATATATATATATATATATATATATATATATATATATATATATATATATATATATATATATATATATATATATATATGAAGAAATACAATTAAATCAAAGATGTACAAGTAAAATACTATTTGCTACAGTAAAACAATATTTGCTATAGTAAATTTTAACTTTGCTACAGTAAAATACTATTTGCTACAGTAAAATATTGTTTGCTACAGTAAAATACTATTTACTACATTAAACACAATTTACTCGTATTCAATCCGTATTCGTACTCGTACAATACCCAGCCTCTAGACGTATATACTATTGGTATATACACTTCAATGATCAGCTCTTAGCAGCCTTAATGAGTCACTTAAACATGTGGGAACCATCATTTGGCAACTAGCATGAAATATCTAACAAAAATACAAACTAATAGAACCTTATATTCAAGGGTAGGATAACGTTTTTTTTCACCAACCATAACACTTTCATTTTCCAACTTTCATGCACCAAACTTATCTCTCTCTTGTTCTCTCTTGATGATCTAAGTGTTCTTAATCACCTTCATCAAAATCTAGCTCAATCTAGCTCATAAATCCTAACCTAGGTCAACTTACAAAACAACTACTCAAGAACACACCAAAAACACTTTCAAGTTTACTAGCTTACTTCCAATCTTCCAAATCGATTTCAAGTGATCATCTAATCTCAAGAAATCTTTCTTATTTATAGTAAGATATCTTTCTAATTCAAGGTAATACTCATATTCAAACTTTGATTCAATTTCTATAACTATAACAATCTTATTTCGAGTGAAAATCTTACTTGAACTTGTTTTCATGTTATGATTCTGCTTCAAGAACTTTCAAGCCATCCAAGGATCCTTTGAAGCTAGATCTATATTTCTCATTTTCAGTAGGTTTACCTACTAAAATTAAGGTAGTAATGATGTTCATAACATCATTCGATTCATACATATAAAACCATCTTATTCGAAGATTTAAACTTGTAATCACTAGAACATAGTTTAGTTAATTCTAAACTTGTTCGCAAATAAAGTTAATCCCTCTAACTTGACTTTTAAAATCAACTAAACACATGTTCTATATCTATATGATATGCTACTTAATGATTTAAAACCTGGAAACACGATGAACACTGTAAAACCGGACATACGACGTCGTAGTGAAACCGGAGGCTGTTTTGGGTTAGAAAAATAAAAACTATCTTAATCTTTGAATTGGAAGTTTGTTTTCTGCAAAAATGATATTTCATATGAAC
This sequence comes from Rutidosis leptorrhynchoides, assembly GCF_046630445.1. Classification (NCBI taxonomy): domain Eukaryota; kingdom Viridiplantae; phylum Streptophyta; class Magnoliopsida; order Asterales; family Asteraceae; genus Rutidosis; species Rutidosis leptorrhynchoides. The sequence continues at coordinate 247,886,790 of NC_092335.1, read as the reverse complement.
ATGATACATTATCCAAAAATCATTGTTAAACTCAAAGTGGAAGTATGTTTTTCAAAATGGTCATCAAGATGTCGTTCTTTCGACGGAAATGACTACCTCTTTAGTAAATGACTTGTAACCTGTATTTCGGACTATAAACTTATACTTTTTCTGTTTAGTTTAATAAATTACAGTTCATTATAAAACCATAGCAACTTGAATCACTCAAAACGGATTTAAAACGAAGAAATTATGGGTAAAACAAAATTGAAAATTTTTACTTGTTGTAGCTACGAAAATTTTACAACAAATCTACACTAATCATATCCTAGCTAACTTATATTGTATTATACATGTATTCTAACAAATATTATGTAATCTTGGGATACCATAGACACGTATACAATGTTTTGACATATCATATCAACCCATCTATATATATTATTTGGAATAACCATAGACACTCTATATGCTGTAATGTTCGAGTTCGCTATACAGGGTTGAGGTTGATTCTAAAAAATATATATACTTTGAGTTGTGATCTAGCCTGAGACGTGTATACACTGGGTCATGGATTGATTCAAGATAATATATATATTGATTTATTTTTGTACATCTAACGGTGGACAACCAGTTGTAGGTTACTAACGAGGACTGCTAACTTAACAAACTTAAATCATAAAAACGTAATAAAAATGTTGTGAATATATTTCAATCATACTTTGATATATATGTACACATTTGTTATAGGTTCGTGAATCGACCAGTGGCCAAGTCTTATTTCCAACGAAGGAAAAATCTGTGAAAGTGAGTTATAGTCTCATTTTTTTTACTATCTAATATTTTTGGGATGAGAATACATGCAGTTTTATAAATTTTTTACAAAATTGACACAAGTACTTGAAACTACATTCTATGTTGGATTATGAATACCGAATATCGCTCTTTTTAGCTTGGTAACCTAAGAATTAGGGAATAGTACCCCTAATTGACGCAAATCCTAAAGATAGATCTATGGGCCTAACCAACCCCATCCGAGGTATGGATGCTTTAGTACTTCGATTTTTATACAGACGAGAGGATTCTGTTATACAGACGAGAGGATTCTGTTTTGGGAATATTCTATATGCATCTTGTTAATGTCGGTTACCAGGTGTTCATCATATGAATGATTTTACCTTAATGCAGACGAGAGGATTTTTCTTGAGGATTATGTTTATAAAATGAAATCTTGTGGTCTATTATTATTACAATTTGATATATATAGATTATGTGACGACCCAGAAATTTTCGACCAAATTTAAACTTTATCTTTAAATGATTTAATGTTTCCGACACGATAAGCAAAGTCTGTAATTTTGAGTCTTGAAAATATTGGAACTATGTTCATATAATCAATTACCCTATGACCGTCTCAACGATTCACGAACATTTATGTGTATATGAATATTATTTGTAAATATGTTATAATAATAAATTTATTGGTTTAAAAATATAATTAGTATATTCAATGTATATATATTGGTTTTGAATTCATTTAGTGAACGATTGCAACACTTGATGGTTATCTAAACAAGTCAAGATATAGTTATTATACTAATATTACCTCGGTATAATCAGTATTAACCTTAATATCAGTATTATTAGTATTACTATATATAAAGTATATAAATATGAAAGTTTATACATTTCAATTGTTATAATATTATTGTTACTAAAAATAATGGTTATCATCATTAATATCATTATTATTATACTTCGTAATAAAATTATGATATAGTCATTATCATAATTATTATCATTATTTTCAAAATTTCTTTTACAAATATTATTAAAAATCATGATAGTTATCATTATTATTATAAATAGAATAAAATATTTTTATTATCATAAATAATATTACTATTATCATTTTATAACTATTATTATCTACATTATTATATATAATAATAGTATGATAGTAATATTTATTAAATAATAAGATTAATTATACACAAATAATATACATACAAATATATGATTTCAATTACATATACATATATAAGATTCAGTTATATATATATATATATATATATATATATATATATATATATATATATATATATATATATATATATATATATATATATATATATATACGATTAAAACATATATAATTATAGAAAATACATATTATGTTCCTATCTTAATCAACTGCTTATTAAATTGATTACAAACCAGTACAGATTAGTTTTACGTCCACTTCCAAACTATTTTGAATTTTGTTTATGTCTCCTAATCTGTTAAATATTAAAATCTATCCTACCAACTTGTTTGAATTTGCAAATCTGATTTTTATTTATTTATTTACCAGTCAAACATTACCTGTCGACAAATTTGACTATAAGTTAATCAAATTGATCTATGATATTGGTTAACTCACTCATTACTTTCATCACCATTATCAATTATCAATTTAAGTAGTTTAAGTAATCGAATTTAAACCGAAAATTTAAAGTTACAGCTCGCTTATCTCTGTTTTGGTCTCATTTTTCAAAAGCTTCGAAAACGATTCAATTTTCAAAATGTGTAAGTACAATTATGTTAGAAATCAATTACTTAAACTATCTGCAAAACACCAACATCCAATTTTTAATATCGAAATCAAATTTTGAGGTCAAAGTTTCGAAGTAAAAAGTCAAAGATAGTGTTCATCACGAAATTCGTCTGTGTTTTAATGCTCCTGTTGAAATTGAGGATTCAGAAAGTTTCCATGAATTATTTGTAACCTATTCCATGTTATAATCATGAGCTAAAACGATCTTGAAATCAAAATCACGATTTTTTTTAGCCGCGTGCTGCAGTAGCAGTAATTATAATTTTTTTTTCTTTCCTCGTTTTCAAGTGATTCAAAGACTCACATGGATCGATTATATTTCATTTGAAAGTCCAAAAACCATTTAGATGATTTGATTGGATTCGTTCCTAAGTTAATTGGGTTATGTTGTGAAGAAGATGATGAAACAGAATACTGGGTTAAGTAAAATAGGATTCGTATTAAAACAGATAAATAGAAACGAAGCAATGGTGAGGGGTGTTAGCGGGTTAACGAGAGGTCTTGGGTTCGAGCCCGGTTCGTGGCAATTTTTTTTAAGCTTTATAAGGTAGTTCTTTTCTTACAATTATTATTATTATTATTATTATTATTATTATTATTATTATTATTATTATTATTATTATTATTATTATTATTATTATTATTGCTATTAATTATTGTTTTTATGCTGTTAATTATTATTAGTACTAATATTAATAATATGATTATTATTAACATTAACTTAATTAATATTATTATTATTGTTATTACTAGTATTAAGTATTATTAGTATCCTTCTATAATTATTAGTAACATTATTATTATCATTATTATTACTAATATTATACTATTAGTGATATTATTAATATGATCATTAAGATATCTATTAAAACTATAATTATTATCAAACTTACCATTATTATTAAATATATTACTTTTGCTAAAACTATCATTTTTACTTTATCATTATTAACAAAACTTTCATTTTATTAAAAATTTCTATTATTACTACCATTATTATAATTATGAGTAAAATCATGATTTTTAGTATTATTATGATTGTTATCATTATTTTTATTAAAAACATTATTAGTATCATTAGTATTAAAAATTATCATTATCATTTCTGTTATTAGTATCATTATTATTAATAAAGTTATTATTATTATTAATAAAGTTGTTATTATTATTATTATTATTATTATTATTATTATTATTATTATTATTATTATTAAATCATTTTTATCAAAACTATTATTTTAGCAAATGAATATTTTACATTAAATATACTTGTTACATATACTAGAATTATATTAATATTTCATATAACATTACTTATATAAATACTTACAAATAACAAACTATCTATTTTTAAACATAACATTAAATAAGTATGTATATAAATATAGATATATTAATATAACTATATAAATATTAACCGTTTTGAATATATATACAAATTAAACATACATAAGATATAAATTAAGGATATAATAAATAAATTGGTTCAGTTATAAGTATATGTATTAATATATATACGAATGATATAGGTTCGTGAATCCAGGGCCAACCTTGCATTGTTAAATGTCGTCATATGTATTTTTACTACAAAATACAGTATGATGAGTTTCATTACTCCATTTTTTAAATGCTTTTGCAATATATATATTTTTGGGACTGAGAATACATGCGCTATTTTTATAACTGTTTTACGAAATAGACACAAGTAATTGAAACTACATTATATGGTTGAATGGATCAAAGCCGAATATGCCCTTTTTTAGCTTGGTAGCCTAAGAATTTGGGAATAGACCCCTAAATTGACGCGAATCCTAAAGATAGATCTATCGGGCCCAACAAGCCCCATTCTGGAATTTGGAATGCTTTAGTACTTCGAAATTATCATGTCCGACGGGTGTCCCAGAATGATGGGGATATTCTATATTCATCTTGTTAATGTCGGTTACCAGGTGTTCAATCCATATGAATGATTTTTATGCAAAATGCATGTTATTGAAAAATGGAAATATGAAATCTTGTGGTCTATTAAAATTATGGAAATGGTTGATTATGATAAACTAATGAACTCACCAACCTTTTGGTTAACACTTGAAAACATGTTTATTCTCAGGTATGAAATAAATCTTTCGCCGTGCATTTGCTCATTTTAGAGATATTACTTGGAGTCATTCATGACATATTTCAAAAGACGTTGCATTCGAGTCGTTGAGTTCATCAAGATTATTACTGAGTCAATTATAGTTGGATATATTATGAAATGGTATGCATGCCGTCAATTTTCGATGTATAAAAAGTTTGTCTTTTAAAAACGAATGCAATGTTTGTAAAATGTATCATATAGAGGTTAAATACCTCGTGATGTAATCATATGTTATTATATTCGTCCTTATGGATTAGGACGGGTCGCTTCAGATTAAACCTATAACTCACCAACATTTTGTTGACGTTTTAAGCATGTTTATTCTCAGGTGATTATTAAGAGCTTCCGCTATTGCATGCTAAATTAAGGACAAGAATTGGAGTCAGCATGCTTGTATAATATTGTTTAAAAACTGCATTCGAAGACTTAAGTTATTGTGTAATATTATTGTAAACCATTATGTAATGGTCGAGTGAAAACGCTATATTTTAGATTATCATTATTTGATAATCTTCGTAATGTTTTAAACCTTTATCGATAAAGTAAAGGTTATGGTTTGTTTTAAAAACGAATGCAGTTTTTGAAAAACGTCTCATATAGAAGTCAAAACCTCGCAACGAAACCAATTAATATGAAATGTTTATAATTGATATGAACGGGACACTTCAGTTGGTATCCGAGCGTTGGTCTTAGAGAACCAGAAATTTGCATTAGTGTGTCTTATCGAGTTTGTTAGGATGCATTAGTGAGTCTGGACTTCGACCGTGTTTACTAGAAAAATGATTGCTTAACATTTTTTTGTTGGTAACTATATATTGTTAACATGTAAATATTATGTGATATATTAATCTCTTAATGTGTTTGATATTATGTGATAGATGTCTACCTCTAGTACAAATCCCGTCGACTCACCTAATAATAATGAAGAGTCGAATATATATTGGAAAGATTCACAAATTCCCGAAGAGGAACCGGAAGAGGAGGAACCGAAAGAAGAGGAACCGGAAGAGGAGGAACCAGAAGAAGAGATTTCGGAGGGGGAAATATTAGGAACCACAGAAAAAAAGATAAATAAAAGAAAATCCTCAACCAATGGACCAAAGTTAATAATGGTCAATGGTGTTTCCGTCAAGGAAGCAAAATATTGGGAAAATTACCAATTTTCTGATGAATCAGATTCCGATGAGGATTCCAATAAGGATTCCGATGATGTTATAGAAATTACCTCGACCCAATTTGAAAAAGAAAAATAAAATAATAAGGGAAAGGGCATCAAAATAGAGAAACCTGATTCCAACCCCGATGAATTTTATATGTATCGTCAACACCCGTATTTCTTAAGTTGTAACAATAACTCGAAACCTCTAAGCCACCAGGTTTTTCTAAACCATTTGTGAAAACAACGGCTCGTATTAGATGAACATCATATATCCCTAGGAAATTAGCGAAACGAACCAAGTCCGAAGAGGAAGAAACGAGTGAGTCAGAATAAAGAGTTTTAATCATGTTTTGCAATATATGTATTGTAGTGTGCTTGTATTTTCATGTTATATGTAAAAATTGCTTGTATTGTTTGTTAATTATCTTTTACGAATCTAATCCTCGTCTATTTTACATTATAAAAACACACAATGGACGTTAAGGATAGACAACCGAATATTTTAGAAGACCTACCCGGGGACATGATTGATGAAATCTTGTCTAAAGTCGGTCAGAATTCGTCGGCATAATTATTTACGGCAAAATTAGTTTGTAGAACATTTGAAGAACGTTCCAGGCATGCCTTAGTTTATAAAAGGCTTTCATTTGAAAGATGGGGTATATCACGTTGGGGACACCGTAAGTTACGCCATGTTTTCTTTAAAGCGTTAAATGCGGGGAACCCAAATGCAATTTTACGCTACGGGTTAAGAACCTATTTTGACTCAACATATCCCAACGTAGGACTCCGTGAGTTAGAAAGAGCTTCTTACATGCAACATAAAGAAGCATGTTATGCTTACGGGTTAGTGATGTTTGCTTCTCACCAAAGTGAGAAAAAGAACATCGGATTACAACTTTTAAATAAAACCTTTCCACAAGTGACGGATTCAGTAGTTGGGGTGAGAAACAAGGTTTTTAGATTATTATGGGGCTGTTGGACATTACGAAACCCTCGTCCCTTTGACGACATTACAACATGCTGTCTTGTCAACGGCCACAACGGTTATGTTCCACAAGACCTAGGATGGGAAGTAGTCTTAGTAAAACCAGAATGCATGACTTGTTTCTGGACTTATGAATTACGTGTTTTTATTGCCTTTGCTGAACTACTTGCGTATTAACTAGGATTGTTGTCACAACTATTTTGTATCAAAGTTATTGTGTGCTATATTTCATGCTATATGTATAATAGCGGTATTGTAAGTTTGTAAAATATTGTATAAAAGTTTGAACGCGAAATATTATTATAATCAGTTTTTCATATAGAATTGTAGTAGTTTAATTGTATGTTAGCTACTAAGTATGAACTTAACGGGTAGGTACTACCCGAATTAAAAATTATAAAACGCTAATATGAAGAAAAAGCTTTTATAAATAAGTTCATATTATGCTATGAAATACTATTGGCTACTCTTAAAATTCTATAAGATTAATTCAATTCTTTTGGCTATTTTTGAAGAAAATGGCACCGACTACTCGTCAGAATTTGAATATGAGCGAGAAAGATTTCCGTACATTCCTTGCCGCAAACATAGCCGCAGTTCAGGCTGCGATGCAAAACAACAACAATAACTCTGGGTCTAGCAGTGGAGTTAACTCCACAGGAAACTGTGTAGGATGCTCCTACAAGGCTTTCACTGCCTGTAAACCTCTAGAATTTGATGGACCTGAAGGACCAGTCGAACTGAAACGATGGACCGAGAAGGTCGAATATGTGTTTGCTATAAGCAAATGTGCCGAAGAAGACAGGGTTAAGTACGCCACGCATACCTTCACAGGTACTGCGTTAACATGGTGGAACAATTACCTCGAACAGGTGGGACAAGATGCTGCGTACGCACTACCGTGGCCAGCATTCAAACACTTGATGATTGAGCAGTATCATCCCAGAAACGAAGTCAATAAGCTCAAGACAGAGCTTAGAGAATTACGAGTGCAAAAATTCGATATTACTACATACGAACAACGATTCACAGAGTTGTGTTTATTATGTCCAAGAGTGTTCGAAGATGAAGAAGAGCAGATCGATTCATTTGTAAAAGGGTTACCAGAGAGAATTCAGGAGGATGTGAGTGCGAGCGCGCCTACCTCAATGCAAAAGGCAAGTCGAATGGCTCACAAACTTATAAATCAGATCGAGGGGAGGATTAAAGAGCATGCGGCCGAGGAGGCCAAAATGAAACAAGTCAAGAGGAAGTGGGAAGAAAACAGTGACAAGGGTCACCAACACAACAACAGTAACTATCGCTTCAACAGTCAGCCCAACAATCACAACTACAATCGCACCATTTTTCGCAAAAACAAACGCAACAACAACCATCTCAACAACAACAAGTACAACAACCATTCCAACAACAATAACAACCACAACAACAACAATCCCAACAATAACAACAAGGGGCAGAAACCGTGCTAGAGGTGTGAACCATACCATCCGAATGGGTTCTGCACGACATTTGGCACTAAGTGTAAGAGAAATGGTCATAGTGCGATGAAGTATGAAGTCTACGGACCAATGACCAACATAATTAAAAGAACAAATAATGTTGGAACAAATAATGTCGGAACAAATAATGCCGCCATTATTTGTTATGGATGTGGGAAACCGAGCCACTTCAGGACTAAGTGCCCGAACCAAGGGAATACTAATGGGCAAGTCCACGGAAGAGTCTTCAATATTAATGCGGCAGAAGCACAGGAAGACCCGGAGCTTGTTAAGGGTACGTTTCTTATTGATGAAAAACCTGCTTATGTTTTATTTGATTCGGGTGCGGATAGAAGCTATATGAGTAGAGATTTTTGTGCTAAATTGAATTGTCCATTAACGTCTTTGGATAATAAGTTTTTACTCGAATTAGCAAACGGTAAATTTATTACAACGGATAAAATATGTCAGAACCGAGAAATTAAATTAGTTGGCAAAACGTTTAAGATTAATTTGATACCAATAGAGTTAGGGAGTTTCGATGTGATAATTGGCATGGATTGGTTGAAAAAGGAGAGAGCAGAGGTTGTATGTTACAAAAACGCGATTCGCATTGTACGCGAAAAAGGAAAACCCTTAATGGTGTACGGAGAAAAGAGCAACGCGAAGTTAAATCTTATTAGTTTCTTGAAGGTGCAAAAACTAATAAGAAAAGGTTGCTATGTCATTTTAGCACACATCGAGGAAGTCAAAACCGAAGAAAAGAACATCATTGATGTTCCCGTCACAAAAGAATTTCCCGATGTATTTCCGAAAGAATTACCGGGACTATCTCTACATCGATCCGTTGAAGTTCAAATAGATCTTGTTCCCGGAACTGCACCAATAGCTCGTGCTCGATACAGAATCGCACCCAGCAAAATGAAGGAATTAAAAAGCCAATTATAAGAAATTTTGGAACGTGGTTTCATTCAACCAAGCACATCACCATGGGGAGCTCCTATTTTGTTTGTCAAGAAGAAAGATGGTACATTTAGATTGTGTATCAACTACTGAGAGTTGAACAAAGTTACCATCAAGAACCGTTATCCACTACTGAGAATCGACAACTTATTCGATCAACTGCAAGGTTCGTCAGTTTATTCGAAGATCGATTTACGTTCTGGGTGTCATACCGCGTCCTAATCCATCTGTACGAACTCACCAACATCTGGTCCCATTCTGATGATCGACTCTAAATAATGTCTTTAATATGAGCAAATGCACAGCGGAAGGTTTCTTTCATACCTGAGAATAAACATGCTTTCAAATGTCAACCAAAAGGTTGGTGAGTTCATAGGTTTTTCATAAAATAATAAAATTCATCATTTTGATAGACCACAAGATTTAAATGCTGCATGGTACAAATGGCCCGAATCCTATACCCACATGTAATGTACATGCGATATCTTTTAAATACAGTACACCTTTCTTGTGTACGAAATCATCTTTCATAAATCTTAGTAACCGTACACATATCTCGTGTACAAAAACTAATACACATAACCTGTGTATAAAAATCATTCTCTCGATACATAACATTCATATCAATTGGTGGCAATTATCATGTCCACATAATTCAATGGTGGCAATTATCATATCCACATAATTCAACAGTGGCAATTATCATGTCCACATAATTCAACGGTGGAAATTATCATGTCCACATAATTCAATAATAATCCGCAGAACTTCTGTCTGCATAATAATTCATTCGAGGAATGTTTTGCTTGTGTCTATCTCGTCAAACATTTATAAAAGCATTTCATGTATTCGCAGTTCAAAATATATTTCAAAAGCATTTAATAAAGCAGTTGTAAAAACAGCGCATGTATTCTCAGTACCAAAAATGTAAAGAGTAAAAGGGAGCAAATGAACTCACCATACGATATTTTGTAGTAAAAATATGCATACGACGATACTGAACAATGCAAGGTTGGCCTTGGATTCACGAACCTATATCATTTGTATATATATTAACACATATAATGGTAATCAAACAAATTTATATATATTATTATTAATTATTATTTTGGTAAATTATATGTTTCATTAATAATTTAATTAACTATATTTATCTTATATATTTTAGATAAATAATTAGTATTTACTATAAAAACATTAATATAGTTATTTTATATGTATTAAATAAATTTTTATATAACTAATATTTATTTGGTAAAATAATAATAGAAAGTTGTATCTTTATATAATAATAGTAATAATAATGATAAAAAAATAATAATAATGATAATAATGATAATACTAATAATAATAATAATAATAATAATAATAATAATAATAATAATAATAATAATAATAATAATAATAATAATAATAATAATAATAATAATAATAATAATAATAATAATAATAATAATAATAATAATGATAATAATATTATTACAAAAAATAATGATTCTTATAATAATAAAAATAATGATATTATTAATGATAAAAATAATAATAATAAAAATAATGACAATTCCAATAATAAAAATGATAATTTCAAATAAAATGTTATTTTTAATAATAATAATAACTATAATAATAATAATTCTACATATAATACCTATACAAATGATACTAGTGTTAACTATATTAATGATAATAATAAAAATCATGATATCAATAATAATAATAATAATGAAAACTACCTTTAAAAAATCAAGCTTTAAAAAGAATGCCCCGATCCGGGCTCGAACCCGAGACCTCACATTTAACCCAAAACACACAACACCACTTAACTATTCACGTTTTTCTCTGATTTATACCCCAAAAATAAATATATAACCCATAATAATCTGCTGCCTCTTTTCTTCATCTTCTTATCTAAAAAAAATGCCACAGACAGGGATTGAACTCGCGACCTCTCGGTTACACTCAACATTCCAAACCATTGAACTGCTTGTATCTTTCTGATAATACTAAAAACGAACATATATTTCATACCATTATCCCTCAAGAAAGACAAGCTTTTAGTTGCAATTGTTCTATTTACAAGTGATATTCGTTTAAATATTAAAAGGTGAAGACAAAAGGCAGATTCGATGAATTGAAGACGCAAATGACCAAAAAGCTAAAAAGTACAAAGTACAATTAAAGTGGTTCAATTTATTGATGAGAAGCTTCTAGAAATGACAAAAGTACAAGTTACAAAACACAAAGTACAAGATATTAAATTGTACGCAAGGACGTTCGAAAATCCGGAACCGGGACCTAAGTCAACTTTCAATGCACGACGTAACGGAGCGAAAATTATAAGTCAACTATGCATATAAATATAATATAATATATAAATAATTCTTAAAATTATATATATATTATATTTATTTATTAAAAAATCCGTCGGCAAGCTAGGAGCCAAACTTGGATGAGCTGTAATCCACCACTCCGCGATCGCGGAGCTGTGAAGGAGAAACCCTTCGAGATCGCGGAGCACACCAAAACTGAAATGGGGCCTATAAAAGGCAACGCATTCGATCGATATTTTAACACCTTCTTTTTCTTTTCATCATACGTAAAGATATATATATATATATATATATATATATATATATATATATATATATATATATATATATATATATATATTATAATTTTAATTTAAGATTAATAATAATAAGGTTATGTTAGCGAATGGTTTAAGGTTTTAAGTCGAAACTCTGTCCGTGTAACACTACGCTATTAATAAATCATTGTAAGTTATGTTTAAATTATTTTCATTAATGTCTCGTAGCTAAGTTATTATTATGCTTATTTAAGCCGAAGTAATCGTGATGTTAGAATAAATATTAAAATTGGGTAATTGGGCTTTGTACCATAATTGGGGTTTGGATAAAAGAATGACACTTGTAGAAATTAGACTATGGGCTATTAATGGGCTTTATATTAACCAAATAATACCTCGTTAATTTAATATATAGACTTATAATTTGACGTATTTATATATAACCACATACGCTTGACTGGGTACGGTGGGCGGGATATCTATAAATACCAATAATTGTTCATTTTACCGGACACGGAACTGGATTAATAGTTAATAGACTTGTTGAAACAGGGGTGGATTACATTCAAGGGTAATTGGTGTAATTGTTAACAAAGTAGTAAAACCTTGGTTTACACAGTCGATAACCTGGTGTATTCATTAAACAAAGTATTAAGACCTTGTTACAATTCGAATCCCCAATTAGTTGGAATATTTGACTTCGGGAATAAGAATAATTTGACTAAGACTTTCGCACTTTATGATTATGACTGATGGACTATTATGGACAAATCCGTATGGACATATCGAATAATCTAGGAAAAAGGACAATTAACCCATGGGAATAAACTAAAAACAACACGTCGAACATCATGATTACGGAAGTTTAAATAAGCATAATTCCTTTATTTTCATATTTAATTGCACTTTTAATTATCGCACTTTTATTTACTGTCATCGTATTTAATTGCACTTTTAATTATCATTCTCTTTAATTATCGCAATTTTATTTTATCGCACTTTTATTTATCGCAATTTCATTATCGTTATTTACTTTACGCTTTAAATTAAGTTATATTTATTTTTAATATTTTACATTATGTTTTAACTGTGACTAAAGTTTTAAAATCGACAAACCGGTCATTAAACGGTAAAAACCCCCTTTTTATAATAATAATATTACTTATATATTTTTGTATTTTTACAAATATAGTTTTTAAAAATATAGCATTAAGCTTGTTTAAAAGATCCTTGTGGAACGAACCGAACTTACTAAAAACTACACTACTGTACGATTAGGTACACTTCCTATAAGTGTTGTAGCAAGGTTTAGGTATATTCACTCTATAAATAAATAAATCACTTGTATAAAATTGTATCGTATTTAATAGTATTTCCTTGTAAAAATATAACTATTTTATACACCACCTCGCACACATCAAGTATTTTTGGCGCCGCTGTCGGGGATCAGCCGAAGCGAAACGCTATATATAAAAAAAAGATTTTTATTAAATTTTAAATAGTTTTTGTAAAAAAATACATTTTTAAATATCCAAAATATAAAAAAAAAATATATATAAACTTATTTTTAAGATTTTTATTTATAAAATTAATAAGTATTTTTATTTTAAGTTTTTAAAATATATTTTTATTTTTATATATCTAATATTTTATAAAACTTAAAATTATTAAAAAAAATATTTAAAACTAAGAATTGGGCCGAAACCCGTCGAAGCCCAACACTGTTTTTATTTAAATATTAAATTGGGCCGAACTGTTTTAGCCCAGTTTTTAATCTGGTAAAATTGCACTCCGCGATCTCGGAGGAGACAAGCCACAAAGTTACGAGATCGCGTAGCACACCCTGACACGCCTGGTTTGACCTGAAATCGTATTAATTACGGTGTATTAATTATTATTATTATTTCTAAACCCTAATTAGGTTTATTATTATAATAATTTAGTTTTAGTTTTTAAATTAATTTATATTTTAAGTTGTAATTAGTTTTGTTAAATATAAAAATTAATACTTTTATAAAATCAATATAAAGATAATATTTTTATAAAAATAAATAATCTTATCATTTTTAGCTTCTTTTTATAAATTGTATATTGTTCAATTCGTAATATTTGTCGTTCGTAATTAGTTTTAAATTTAGTATTTTGACGTGGCTTATTTTTATTTCTAGATTTTTATGCTTTGCCGTAAAATCCCTTAAGTGCTATTTCTTTAGACTAAGATTTAGGTGCTTTAGAATTTTGCGACGCCGTTTTAAAATTTTAGTGCCTTTTAAGTTACGACACGCTACTTTCTTTTTATTTTTCAACCTTTTATTTTTCGACATTTTTTTTCGACGTGCAATCTTTTTCTTTATTATTTCTCGATGCTCTGGTTTATAAGACATAGAATTTTTTCTATTTCTTCTCTAAAATTTCAAACGAAAAATTATTTTAAGTGGTTAAATTGATAGACATCCAAATTTTATGGTTCGTAGTAATAGTTGGATTTGTACGTAGACCGGGTTATTGGAGTCAAACAGTACCCAATTATATTGGGACCAAACGAATCCTGCCCCTCTGCTGCATCTTTTGGCTATTCGAAACGTGGGCAAAATCAGAAAAGTCTATTAATTTGATAACTTATATAATTTTTCTTATTTTTATAACTAATAGGATATTCAGTGAATGCACCGAGCAAAACGTTCACCACCTTTTGTACGTTCACCACCTGTAACCAGATCAAGACATCTAGCCAATATTGTCGCCGTTGATTTTTCTTTAGAATCGTCATCCAGTCGACCAAGTACTCCAATTCAAATTTCCGATAATCCATTTTTTGAACCCGACCTCACAATTGAGAATCTGAAGGATATTCAGCGATAATTCAGAGATCCCTAACCATTAATCTTTCCTCCGAAACCACCAATCATTCAAACAGAGATTGTTGAGGAACCTACCATTAAATCAGAATCCTTTAGTGATTCAGATTCAACAAATTCAATTATGAAAAATCTAGAACCTCTAAGTATGGAAGACCGAATGCGAGCTAAACACACTGGCCAAGGTCACGCAATTACTCAACCAGACATTAATGCGCCAGATTATGAAATCAAAGGACAAATTCTACACATGGTAACTAATCAATGCCAATTTAGTGGTGCGCTGAAGGAAGATCCAAACGAACATCTTCGTAGTTTTAATAGGATCTGCACTCTATTTAAAATTCGAGAAGTTGAGGATGAACAGATATATCTCATGTTATTTCCTTGGACTTTAAAGGGAGAAGCCAAAGATTGGTTAGAATCGTTACCTGAAGGGGCGATTGATACATGGGACGTTTTAGTTGAAAAATTTCTTAAACAATTCTTTCCGGCATCTAAAGCCGTGAGACTTCAAGGAGAAATTGTTACGTTCACACAAAAGCCAAATGAAACTCTATATGAGGCGTGGACAAGATTTGGAAAGTTATTAAGAGGATGTCCGCAACATGGTTTAGACACCTGTCAAATAGTACAAATATTCTACCAAGGATGTGACATCACTACATGAAAAGACATCGATATAGCTGCTGGTGGTTCTATTATGAAGAAAACCGCAACTGATGCTTACAAAATTATTGATAACACTGCTTCCCACTCACATGCGTGGCACCAAGAAAAAGATATTGTTATATCATCTAAAGCAGCTAGAGCCGATTCTAGCCATGACTTAGATTCCATTTCCGCAAAGATAGATGCTGTCGAAAGACGAATGGAAAACATGACTAAAGATATTCACTCAATACGAATTAGTTGTGAGCAGTGTGGAGGACCACATTTGACAAAAGATTGTCTCAGTATTGAACTAACAATGGAACAAAGAGAGAATGTTTCATACATAAACCAAAGACCTGGAAATAATTATTAGAATAATTATCAACCGCCAAGAACAATCTACAATCAAAACCAGAATTATAACCGAAATGTTCCATACAACAACCAACAAGGTCCTAGTAATCAACAAGTATCCAATAATACTTACAATCAGCAAAGACCTATTTTTCAAAACAAACCACCACAAACCGATGATAAAAAGCCAAATTTAGAAGATATGATGTCAAAGCTAGTTGATTCTCAAACACAGTTTTTCACATCTCAGAAACAAACCAATGAACAAAATGCTCAAGCATTTAGAAATCAACAAGCTTCTATTCAAAATTTGGAACAAGAAGTAAGTAACCTAGCAAGGTTGATAGGTTAAAGAAAATCGGGAAGTCTACCTAATGATACAAATGCTAACCCCCGGAATGAAACAGCTAAAGCCATTACCACAAGAAGTGGTATTACACTTAAACCACCTGAAATACTTGTAATTTCTGATGAAGCTATTCCTACTCCACAAGAACCACAATCTGATCAAGATAAGGAAAAAGAACCGGTAGTTGAAAAGGTTAATGAAGATAACACAGTTAAGGCTAAACCGTATGTTAAACCATACCAACCACCACTTCCTTACCCGAGTAAAATGAAAAAAGAGAGACTTGAAGCCGAGCAATCCAAATTCTTGGATACGTTTAAACAGATAAATGTCAATCTTCCTTTCATTGATGTAATTTCAGGAATGCCTAGATATGCTAAATTCTTAAAAGATTTAATCACGAATAGAAAGAAAATGGAAGAACTCTCGGCTGTTACTATGAATGCTAATTATTCCGCAGTGCTATTGAATAAGATACCAGAAAAATTATCTGATCCCGGAAGTTTCACAATTCCATGTTTTCTGGGTAGTCTTAGTTCAATAGAAGCATTGGCAGACTTAGGTGCTAGTATAAATTTAATGCCGTATTCACTATACGCTAAACTAGACCTTGGAGAATTGAAACCAACACGAATAAGCATACAACTAGTCGATCGATCAGTAAAATATTCTAGAGGGATAATGGAGAACATGCTAGTTAAAGTTGGTACTTTAGTATTTCCAGTAGATTTTGTTATTCTGGACATGGAAGAAGATTCTCGAGTTCCTCTCATATTAGGAAGACCATTCTTAAACACGACCAAAGCAATAATAGACGTGTTTGGTAAGAAGCTGACCCTAAGTATAGAGGACGAGAGTGTTACCTTTTCTGTTGATAGAGCCATGCAACAACCGCAATCTGCAGATGATACATGTTATTATATTCAAACTATAGAATCACATGCAGAATTGTTAGAAGAATTTCCAGAATTTCAAGGAACAGGAGAATGTTCTTTAGGAGAAGGAACTGAACCAATTGATGAAACTGAAATGTTAGCTACACTTATGGCTAATGGATATGAACCAACAACAGAAGAAATTCAAATGCTAAAAGAAGAAGACAGATATCGATATAAATCATTGATAGAAGAACCACCGACATTAGAGTTAAAGCCACTTCCAAACCATTTGGAATATGCTTATTTACATGGTAATCTGAATTATTATTACCTGTAATAATATCGTCTTCTCTAACTGAAAATGAAAAATCTCAACTCATTTCTGTGCTAAAAGCTCATAAACCAGCTATTGCATGGAAGATTCATGATATTAAAGGAATAAGTCATTCGTATTGCACACATAAAATCCTTATGGAAGAAGGTCATAAAACGTATGTGCAACGCCAACGAAGACTAAATCCTAATATGCAAGATGTTGTTAAGAAAGAAATTATTAAACTGCTTGATGCAGGTTTAATTTATCCAATCTCTGATACTCCATGGGTAAGCCCAGTTCAATGCGTACCTAAGAAGGGTGGCATGACTGTCATCACAAATGAGAAAAATGAGCTTATTCCTACTAGGACTGTAACAGGATGGCGTGTTTGTATTGATTATAAAAAATTAAATGACGCCACCAGAAAAGATCACTTTCCCTTACTTTTCATTGATCAAATGTTGGAAAGATTAGCCGGAAATAGTTACTATTGTTTTTTTGATGGTTTTTCCGGATATTTTCAAATTCCAATAGCACCCGAGGACCAAGAGAAAACTACGTTCACGTGCCCTTATGGTACTTTTGCTTATAAACGCATGCCATTTGGACTTTGCAACGCCCCTGCAACCTTTCAAAGGTGCATGATGGCGATTTTTCACGACATGATAGAAGAATGCATGGAAGTTTTCATGGATGACTTTTCAGTCTTCGGTGATACATTTGAATCATGTCTAGTTAATCTTGAACGAATGCTTATTAGATGCGAACAATCAAATCTAGTACTTAATTGGGAGAAATGCCATTTCATGGTTAAAGAAGACATCGTTCTTGGTCATAAAATTTCAAAGGAAGGAATTGAAGTGGATAGAGCTAAAGTAGATATAATTGCTAAACTTCCACATCCCACCAATGTTAGAGGAGTTAGGAGTTTTCTAGGGCATGCCGGTTTTTACCGACGTTTCATAAAAGATTTTTCTAAAATTGCCACTCCTATGAATAAACTCCTAGAAAAGGATGCTCCATTCATCTTTTCATATGAATGCATCAAATCTTTTAATATTCTTAAAGAAAAACTCACTAATGCGCCGATCATGATAACTCCAAATTGGAATCTACCATTTGAACTCATGTGCGATGCAAGTGATTTTGCAATGGGAGCCGTTTTAGGACAAAGGATTGAAAAACAATTTCAACATATTTATTACGCTAGTAAGACGTTACAAGAAGCACAAACGAATTATACAACTACTAAAAAAGAACTCCTTGCTATTGTCTTTGCTTTTGACAAATTTCGTTCATATCTCGTTCTAGCTAAAACGGTGGTCTATACCGACCATTCTGCTCTTAGATACCTTTTCTTGAAACAAGATGCTAAACCACGATTAATCCGTTGGATCTTACTCTTACAAGAGTTCGATATTGAAATCCGAGATAAAAAGGGAGCAGAAAATCTCGCCGCTGATCATCTTTCTCGTCTTGAAATTCCTGAATTAGAAGTTCTAAATGAATCGGCCATACAAGACAACTTTCCTGATGAATATCTATTGAAGATAGATTATAATGAAATTCCATGGTTTGCAAACTATGCAAACTACTTAGTATGTGGATTCCTTGAAAAAAGATTATCGTACTAAAAACGAAAGAAATTCTTTAGTGATATAAAACACTACTTTTGGGAAGATCCACATTTGTTTAAAAGTTGTCCCGATGGAATAATACGCCGATGTGTATTCGGGGATGAAGCTAGTCAAATCTTAAACCATTGTCACACAGGACCAACAGGAGGGCATTATGGGCCTCAACTCACAGCAAGAAAAGTTTACGATACTGGATTCTATTGGCCTACAATTTTCAAAGACGCACACCTCCTTTGCAAATCCCGTGATGCTTGTCAAAGGGCCGGAAAAATAATTCAACGTGATGAAATGCCACAAAATGTCATTCAAGTATGTGAAGTATATGACGTTTGGGGTATTGACTTTATGGGTCCATTTCCAAAATCTCATAATAATATCTACATTCTCGTTGCCATTGATTATGTATCCAAATGGGCGGAAGCACAAGCTCTCCCAACTAACGATGCACGAGTTGTAGTCAACTTTTTAAAACGTCTTTTTGCTAGGTTTGGAACACCGAAAGCTTTAATAAGTGATCGGGGTACTCATTTTTGTAATAATCAACTTGAGAAAGTTCTCAAAATATATGGAGTAACTCATAAAATCTCCACTGCATATCATCCACAAACAAGTGGACAAGTTAAAAATACCAACTGAGCTTTAAAACGTATTCTAGAGAAAACCGTAGGATCAAATCCGAAGGAATGGTCCATGAAAATGGAGGATGCACTCTGGGCTTTTAGAACAGCCTACAAAACTCCAATTGGAACCACACCTTTTAGACTCGTTTACGAAAAAGCATGTCATCTTCCAGTAGAAATTGAACACAAAGTATTTTGGGCTTTGAAGACATGTAATCTTGATTTACATGAAGCGAGACGTCTACGGTTAAGTCAATTAAACGAATTATAAGAATTAAGACATGAAGCATACGAAAATTCGTTAATCTATAAAGAAAGAAAGAAGAAATGGCATGATAAAAGAATCAGAAGTTCAAAAGAATTTAAAGAAGGAGACCGAGTTCTTCTTTTCAATTCATGATTTAAGCAATTTCCTGGAAAATTGAAATCAAGATGGTCTGGACCATTCATAGTCAAAAGAGTTTTCCCATACGGAACAATAGAGTTAATAAATTCAAATGAGATTGAATTTAAAGTTAATGGTCACAGAGTTAAACATTACATACATGGTCCGATGGAAGTTGACAATGAAGTCAATCATAATTTCACCACCCAAGAAAACCTTCAAAATTAAAACATAAATATGTTTTCAACAACATATGAAAAATCAAAATTGGAAAATAAGGAGGATTCAAATTGGTGTGATGAAGAAGAATTCTTATACAAACCTCCCATTCCAAGAAACGAAGAAAAATGTGAACAAGAAGTTCAAATAGAAGTGAAAGAACCAAGAAAAGAACACCCGAAAAAGGTTTACAAACCAACTCGACTTACTAAAGCAGGAGACCCGGGTGAATTTATCATTTCTTGCTTGCTTAATGATGGTGCTGTATATAATGGACTCACAGATTTAGGAGCAAGTGCAAATATTATGCCTCTTTCCTTATACAAAAGATTAGGTATGGGTAAATTAAAACCAACCAAAATAGGTGTTCAATCATTTAACCTAACCATTAAACACCCGGTTGGAATAGCAAGTAATTTACTTGTTAACGTGGGAAGTTTGACCTTTGTTGCAAACTACATAGTGATTAATATGGAGGAAAACCTTGATATTCCTCTAATTTTAGGTCGTCCATTTTTAGCAACCACCGAGGCATTTATTGATGTAAGAGAAGGTAGAATGACACTTAGGGATGGTGATAAATCGATCACCTTTGTGAACCGAAAGTTTAGATCTCCATCAACCAAAACTGTTAAACCAATAAAAATGCATAAGTGTGGGGAAGATGAAGAAACACTTAATGATGATCCGATCACAAAGAACCCCGTTGATGATAAGAAATTAGATGAACCCGTTTTTAACAGTTCAACGAAGAAACTTTATAAACGGATTCATGATGCTAAGATTAAGGGAAACATTAAGTTATGTAACCGATTAGTATCCAATTTATCGCCAAAAGAAAAGGCGATGTTAGTTGAATTTGTGAAAGCTACGGAGGAAATCAACAAATGGATTGAAGCAAAAGTCAGAGATATACAAATTGTTGATGATCCAATTGAAAATAACATTAATCACAATTTCAACACCACATCTAACTAAGTGTGGGGAGGTTCGAATCATTTTAGGGTAATATATATTTCTGTTAGAGTTAGATATTCTGTTTTCGTGTAGTTTCAGAGAATGGAATCTGAATGGTCTTTCCCTAGCAGACCCTAAAGAACTAGTCTTCTCCCCCCATTCTGAATTTTTATTTTTTTTAGGTTTTACGAGATGAAGAATTCCTGTGAACTGAACCATGGTCTAATGCTACACGCTTTGATCACTAAACGTAACAATGATACACTCCCGAGTGACCTGGTATCAGTAATAAGAGCCAAATTGGACGGAGTAAGAAAAGAACTCAGAAACGATCATAATAAGTTACATTTTGGTAAAGGAAAATCAAAATCCGCAGCGAAAAGAAGAGCACGACACCTTGAAAGATGTCACAAATGCGGAAAATGGTCACACGAAGGTAAATGTTCAAATAATCAAACATATTCAAATACCGAATTCTTTACTTTATGCAGAGAAGGACTGTTCATATGTTTAGAAAAAAAATCATTGAATGCTCGAGGTTACGCCTATGTAGCTATGGAAAACTAATTAGTCCGACTATATTATGAGTGGGCTAAAGCAGGTCATTGAGAATTCTATCTCACAGGTAAGTATATACAGTTTTTATTTTTATTTATTTTATTACTTTTAACCTTTTGATAATAAACGTTAAATCGTTCGCTATAATGTATTAAATTGGTATTCAATAAAATTAGGTATGCGTAACCGAAATTATTGATATCATACAAAAATTTATTACATCACTGTGAAATTTACCGTTTATTCTTAAGGTATAAATATCTTTAATCAATCAACCCAAAATATTTCAGAAATTTGTCAGGAGTAAAACTAGGTAATATAACCGAAATTACTTTACCGAAAAGAGGGGCGTATATTTTTGATAATATTTGATTGATTAAAGTGGGATAAAAGACCAAAAAGATTTTTAATTTTTATTTTTACTTTGTTTTTTTTTTAAATTTCTATATATTAAAATAATATTGTAAACTTTTTAAAATTAATATATTTAAGTTTGTAAATATTTGAAAATTTTATGTTTTTAATATAAGTTCGTATGTATAAAAACAAAAATATAATATGAGTTTGGTATGAATTTTTAATAAAATGAATTTTTAATTTTATGCATTTTAAATTTAAGTTTGGTGTGAATTTAAAAACAAAAATTAACTTTATTTCGCTAAGTTAAAAATGTGATTTTTAAAATTCGTCGTGAGTTGAAAACTAGGTCGTTGAACTGAAATTGCTCTACCCAAGGGAGGGACGAGAACTTTTATTATCATTATTTTTAATCTTATTGAATTAAAGTATGCCAAAAACATTTAAAAAACCCAAAAATCTTTGCTTTTAAAACTGAGCTTTGAATTGACAATTTTTAAAATTTTGTCGAGGGACGGACTAGGACAACGATCCGAAACGCCCTCATCCTAAAAAGAAACAAAATTTTAATTTTTAATTTGTTGATATATTAGTGTTAAATTGTTGATATATTATGCATGTATAACCTAGATTGATGCTATTTAACATGATTTGAAGCCAAAAACTTCAAAATTTTTAAGAATCTAGGGTTTGTGTTTTTGAGCAATTTGGGGCTTTTTGATATAAACAGGTTATGGCCGATTTTTGTCATGAATTATTGCTAAATTAAGTAGTGTAACATGTTTAGGTAGCTAAATGATCAAAACTTTGATCCTAAACATGATTTTTGAGAATTAAAGTGGACTTTTTAAGTCTAAAATTCATGAACTTGATTAATTTGATATAAAAGTCATTTGAAACTTGTTTAATTGCTAGTAATGATTATTTTGACATGTTATTTGAGTAGAATGCTTATAAACTTGGTAAACATTTTCATATATGCTTATTTGAAAAAGTGTAGAACTGTTAAAAATATGAAAATGAGCATGAGTTTAATATGGATTAAACATGTCATGTTAGTTATTTTTAATTGTTATTTTCCTAATACCAATGCATTTTTGGATGCACAATTCCTTTTTGTTTAATGTGTTTAGCAGAATGAACGAGGTGAATCTGCATCCGCGCTACAAAATTTGAATACTTATAATGAAAGTGACGAGGATCAAGATCTCAGTGAACAATACAAACAGAATCAACCGCACCCTTTTATTTCATTGTCGCGAGCAGTTGAAGCAAATCTACACCCTAACTTACGATTTGACAGATTTTGGATAGACTATCCAAAATATCAGAGGAACTTGAGCATTCTTTATCCCAAAGATGTTGAAGTGTCCAGGGTGATAGATTGGGCACCATTAGAGACAGTGGGATTGGCCGAGCCAATAAGAGAATTACTTACACAAAGGTATGGTAATTCTACTTTCAATGATTGGATTAATCTATTCACTATACGTAGACCTGTGTATAAGGAATGGTGCGTTAAGTTAGTAAGTGCTATTGAACTAAATGATGAAGTAACTAGTTTAATGGATAGAAGTTTTATTAGATTTCTATTAGGAGGTGTGATGCGCCGTATGTATTTATTAGATATGGCTGAAGCTTTGTGTATTTATACGGCTGAAGAATTATTAACTGATGATTGTAGACAGTTGATAAGTAATGGTATAAGGGTTGATTATGATTTTGATAAGAATGAGTTGTGGAGTATAATGACTAGCCATAATCGTTTTCATGGAGGTCATTATTCTTATACTGATATACATAGAGCTGAGCTTAGGGTAATCCATAGATTCATTTCCAACTCTATTACACAAAGGGGTAGAAATAAAGATAAAGTGACTAAAGATGATTTATTTTATCTGTTGTGTATTAGAGACCCACAGAGCTTTGTAAATATTCCTTATTGTGTGGGCTATTATTTGTCGGATATGATAAAGGGAATGCGAAACAATAGTATTATAGGAGGTGGTATTTTTGTGACTTTAATTGCCGAGTACCTCGGTGTGGATATTACTCGGGGAAGGGAGTTAGTACAAGTACCCATTCCTCGTGATCGGATTGATATGCGGGTATATGCTGGTGCAAAGGTTTTGTTGAAAAGAAATAATGTTGCACTTCCATATCAAGTGAATCATCCACAGGTAGAAAGAGGTCAACAACAAGGTAATGTGGGAGGAGGAAACCAAATGACCGATATACAAAGAATAATGTCCCAAACTGAATACCAACGGGCTATGCAACAAGAGTTTCAGGCTTGGCAATATCATCAAGAATATATCAAAGCCTATTTAGCCTCCCAAGGTAGGAACTACATTCCTACTGAGCCAGTCTATTTTCCTCCGTGGACCGAGGATACGAGACCACGTTTTCCTACCTATGACCCATTTCAAGCATATCAAGATAGATACAATGAACCATGGAACCCCTACTGGTTTCAGAATCAACCCTAGTTTACTTAGTCTTATTTATCTTATTTATTTGTAAGGTTGCTATATTTAATACTTATGTTGGTATTGTATTAGTTTTTATAATTTTCTAAATTTTATTATTATATTTTAATAATTTTTGAATGTGGGGTAATATACCAAACTTCAAAAATATGTATATATGTTTGCAGTTTATCTTATGTACACAACAGGGTAAAATAACGCATTTTCAAAGACTGGCATTAAGTTCAGCAAAAGCTACTAATTTTGACGACAAGATGCAAAATAAATGTGAAGAAACAACAAACGGAATGAACAAATGATGTGCACCATTTATCATTCAACAAACAAACAACAATATGTTTGGAAACTTTGGTAAAAATTTAATTGTTTTTCTACGCTAATCACCCTCAATAATTTAAATTGTTACTGATTTCTTGCAAATGAGGGCATTGCAAGATCTTAAGTGTGGGAAGAGGATAAATTCTTTCGGAATTTTAAAAAATGTAATTTAAACACTTGGTTACCATTAAAAATACTAGTAACGCAGTAGTTGTATTAGAATCTAGTGCTCTCTGATAATAAAGAACAGCCCTAGTCTTATGTACTGACTACCCAATTCTAGTAAAATTTTTCAAAATTTTCAACTAAATGAATTCAAAATCATGTTTATACATATTTATGAACGATAAAACTAGATATTAACACCGAAATTATTGTTACCTTTGAAAGGAGAGAAACAACCCAAAATGTTAGAATTATTTAAAATGGAATAGAGGATAATAAAAAGGCAAAGAAAGGAAAATAAAAGCTAAGTGTGGGAAAAATTTACCAAGTTATTTAGAACATATGTCACATATTTTTGTACAAATAATTGAAGATACTTTTGTTTTGGACAATTTTATCAGTTTTACCCAATCTCTTATAATATATTTGAAAGAAAAGATGGATCTACACGATGAATCAATTCTATCATTAAAAGGAAGTAAAGTCTTCCGAAAAGAAACGCGCTTCCTTGATTTAGGTCAGGAAGTTGTCGTCCATACCAGCTGTAGGTTCACGAAAAATCTAGAAAAGTCATCACTAAAATCAGCAGGAAATCTATGGACCTCAGCATCAAACAGGGTCGCCAAGTGGTCAGATTTATCCTAACCATGAGAAGGATTTATCTCATAAAATGGGGAGGACGCCATGCAAATTAGCTTGATAAGACTAATGAATCAGATCCCCAAAAAGGATAATCTCCTTAAAAGATTAAAAATCAGCTTTTAAGACTGATATTACTTAATCCTTGAGATTGAATTTTAAAGATTGAGAATTACAAACTCATGGAAT
Source organism: Rutidosis leptorrhynchoides (assembly GCF_046630445.1). NCBI lineage: Eukaryota > Viridiplantae > Streptophyta > Magnoliopsida > Asterales > Asteraceae > Rutidosis > Rutidosis leptorrhynchoides. Next base: position 247,860,955 of record NC_092335.1, on the reverse strand, counting down.
TCGATGATATCTAAACTCGAGCTTGAACGAGAAAATATTTTGATCAAAATTACAAACCAATTTGTTTTCTGAAAAATCCATTTTTAATGCGTTCATTACTATTGAACGTAAAATCCTAGGAATTCACCTAGAATTCATTAGGTCACTTGAACCAAATCGGGTGTCAACCGTAAGAACGGTGGTTACATAGCATGGTCAAAGACAGGACCTTGTGCCAGACCGAAAAACTATAGGGTGAGCTTTACTATTGCTCCTACCAAGGATAGTAATTGCATCTGACACATTATAGACCATAATTAAAAGCATGTTAGGGGACATTGCCTTAATACTTGCTTGTTCAACACTTTCCTTTACAACCGGACGGTAGTTTACCGAAAGGTAATATACGGAGCAAGTATACTGGACGTGTTGCTTTCCCAATACAAGGTTAGCAAGTGGGTGACACAAAACCGCAAGTTTTGAGCTAAAATTTTAAAATCTGAAACCCGCCAAACCCACAAAAACAATTTGTAAACACCGGTGAAGGGTTATTTCGGAAAACTTATCTAGGGTGAAAGCTAGATTTAATTTTCAAAAAGATCAAATATTTTCATAAAGATCCAACTTCCTAAAGGATCTAAATTTTCATAGTCATATGGGACTGTAAACCACATCGTTACTATCATTGTTCATACCGTCGTATTGAAATCACTGATGTACAAAGTGTGAAGAATAAAGAAGTGATTCTAGTATTTTTATTTCAAGACTATATTGCTTGAGGACAAGCAATGCTCAAGTGTGGGAATATTTGATAATGCTAAAAACGAACATATATTTCATAGCATTATCCCTCAAGAAAGACAAGCTTCTAGTTGCAATTGTTATATTTACAAGTGATATTCGTTTAAATATTAAAAGGTGAAGACAAAAGGCAGATTCGACGAATTGAAGACGCAAATGACCAAAAAGCTAAAAAGTACAAAGTACAATTAAAGTGGTTCAATTTATTGATGAGAAGCGTCTAGAAATGACAAAAGTACAAGTTACAAAACACAAAGTACAAGATATTAAATTGTACGCAAGGACGTTCGAAAATCCGGAACCGGGACCTAAGTCAACTTTCAACGCACGAAGTAACGGAGCAAAAATTACAAGTCAACTATGTATATAAATATAATATAATATATAAATAATTCTTAAAATTATATATATATTATATTTATTTATTAAAAAATCCGTCGGCAAGCTAGGAGCCAAACTTGGATGAGCTGTAACCCACCACTCCGCGATCGCGGAGCTGTGAAGGAGAAACCCTTCGAGATCGCGGAGCACACCAAAACTGAAATGGGGCCTATAAAAGGCAACGCATTCGATCGATATTTTAACACCTTCTTTTTCTTTTCCTCATACGTAAAGATATATATATATTTATAATTTATAATTTTAATTTAAGATTAATAATAATAAGGTTATGTTAGCGAATGTTTTAAGGTTTTAAGTCGAAACTCTGTCCGTGTAACACTACGCTATTAATAAATCACTGTAAGTTATGTTTAAATTATTTTCATTAATGTCTCGTAGCTAAGTTATTATTATGCTTATTTAAGCCGAAGTAATCGTGATGTTAGACTAAATATTAAAATTGGGTAATTGGGCTTTGTACCATAATTGGGGTTTGGATAAAAGAACGACATTTGTGGAAATTATACTATGGGCTATTAATGGGCTTTATATTAACCAAATGATACCTCGTTAATTTAATACATAGACTTATAATTTGACGTATTTATATATAACCACATACGCTTGACTGGGTACGGTGGGCGGGATATCTATAAATACCAATAATTGTTCATTTTACCGGACACGGAACTGGATTAATAGTTAATAGACTTGTTGAAACAGGGGTGGATTACATTCAAGGATAATTGGTGTAATTGTTAACAAAGTAGTAAAACCTTGGTTTACAAACAGTCGATAACCTGGTGTATTCATTAAACAAAGTATTAAGACCTTGTTACAATTCGAATCCCCAATTAGTTGGAATATTTGACTTCGGGAATAAGAATAATTTGACGAAGACTTTCTCACTTTATGATTATGACTAATGGACTATTATGGACAAATCCGTATGGACATATCGAATAATCCAGGACAAAGGACAATTAACCCATGGGAATAAACTAAAAACAACACGTCGAACATCATGATTACGGAAGTTTAAATAAGCATAATTCCTTTATTTTCATATTTAATTGCACTTTTAATTATCGCACTTTTATTTACTGTCATCGTATTTAAATGCACTTTTAATTATCATTCTCTTTAATTATCGCAATTTTATTTTATCGCACTTTTATTTATCGCAATTTCATTATCGTTATTTAATTTACGCTTTAAATTAAGTTATATTTATTTTTAATATTTTACATTAGGTTTTAACTGCTACTAAAGTTTTAAAATCGACAAACCGGTCATTAAACGGTAAAAACCCCCTTTTTATAATAATAATATTACTTATATATTTTTGTATTTTTACAAATATAGTTTTTAAAAATATAGCGTTAAGCTTGGTTAAAAGATCCCTGTGGAACGAACCGGACTTACTAAAAACTACACTACTGTACGATTAGGTACACTACCAATAAGTGTTGTAGCAAGGTTTAGGTATATCCACTCTATAAATAAATAAATCACTTGTGTAAAATTGTATCGTATTTAATAGTATTTCCTTGTAAAAATATAACTATTTTATACACCACCTCGCACACATCACTTTCTTATTTAATTCTCGAATTAAATTCCTTTAACCCCTATCTGACTGTATCCTTTTTATTCGTACTTTCAGCCCAACAGAAAACAGAAAGGATCTTGGCCTAATAACAATTACGGCCCAACTAGAAAATAGAAATAAAAAAAACTAACACGGCCCAAGGTTAGCTCGATCAACTCCTCTCAGGCCTTAACGATTTATTTGCCAGCTTTGCAATTTGAAGTAGGGCGACAGATTAAAATGGGTGGGGTCCGTCTGGAACAAAATAACGCCCTTTATCATTAATATTAAAACAGAAAAAAATATGCGGCTGTAGCAACAGAAGGTAGTCGCACAGCAGAAAAAAAATAAATCGCTACGGTTTTTTATTCGTCTTCATGGGTTTCATGAAGATAGTGATTATGGTGGTTGCTTTACGGTGGTTGAATAGTAGTAGCGTAGCAGCCGCAGGGAAACAGGAAAATAAGATGGAAGGTGGTGATTTCACAGAGGTGTTTACGTATAAGAACTTAGAGAGAGAAAGGATGAGGGAGAGAGAGGTAATGATGGTATCCGGTGGTGATTGTGGTGGTCATGGTGGTGGTGGTTTCGTGGTTTATGATGGCGAAGTGATGACGGATGAAAGTGGGTGGTGATAAGGTGACCTTCAAATGGAAACGGCAAAATAGAAGCAAGGCAAATTGTAATGTTTGTTTAGGAAAATAATTCATAACAACAGCAAACAACTACGGAGTATTAAGGATGGACTAGTGATAAAGTTTGATGGTCACTGGGTTTGATCCTAACCAAAAATAGAAACCAAACGGTAGCGGGAGCCTACAGTGGTTTTATGGTTAGGGATGGCCGGATGGTGATGGTTGTGGTGATCAACGAAAAGAAACAGAAATCTTAAGTAGTCGGTTAAGGTTGTGATGGTTATGGCGATTATAGGTGGTGATAGTGGTGGTTTACGGTTTGAATAGATACGAACGGAACAGATGGTTTGCGAGAAAACATAAAACCTAAAGAAGAAAGGTGGTGGCTTCTTGGGTGGTTCGTGATTATATGGTGATAGATAGGGGAAGTATGCAGGTGATCGAGGTTAGATAAATGGGAGGATATTTTGTATGTAAAAGTCTTGTATATATATAATTATATAGAGATATTAGGTAGTGGAAACACAATCAATTATTGACATTCAATCACAAATTTAAAACAGTAATTTTAATTCATAATTTAATATTTAATATTTAAATGATTTAAAACATGAGAGTTTTAAATTATACGGCAAAGAAAAGTCATCACTATCCTATTCTGCCGACATGTTTAGTGGGGACTGGATTTCGTACTCCGTTTGTTAATCAATGGCGGGTAAAAGTCTTCGGAAAAATACCAAAATTTTAATTTAACTAAGTTTATTTATTTTGGTTATTATGGTATAAAATTCAATCATTAATATAATAAATAAAAATTACATCAACTGTCCCTCTCATATCTGGGTAAAATATAAAAAGTGTTAAAACTTAATAAATAGTTCCTAAATACATTTTTAATAAGCCTAAAATTTAAAGAACTCATTTTCGTATCACCGTTTATTTTAAAATTACATAAGTTCGAATTTAATTTGCTTAATATCGATCGACTGACAAACGAGTGCTATTATCGAATACTAAATGAATTCAAGACCATAGAAATATACATACAATATACTTTACATATACATATAGATTTATTTTAATATCATATATAATTAATTAACTCATATAATATTTTTATTTATTATAATTAATATATATATATATATATATATATATATATATATTATTTATTTATTTATTTATATATTTATTTACACATAATGGTACGTTAATTGTCGGAACAGTCGAAGGTCAAATGAATATATGAAAATAGTTCAAACTTTTTGAGACTCAACTTTACAGACTTTGCTTATCGTGTCGAAATCATATAAATATTAAGTTTAAATTTAGTCGGAAATTCCCGGGTCATCACAGTACCTACCCGTTAAAGAAATTTCGTCCCGAAATTTAAGTTAGGTGGTCATGGCTAAAAATAAAAATGTTTTCATGACCAATATGAGTTGATAATTAGAGGTTTATCATCATTGAATAATAATGATAAAATAATTCGATTATTCTAAGAATACGAATGAAGCTATCGCAAAAGAGTGAATTGAAGAAAATAAGATTTTCCTTAGCTTTTGACGTAAACATGATTGAATTCCGAAATTCAAGGGATTAAAGAAAATCTTCGAAATCTATAAGATTTGATTCTTCGGCGAATAAGGAAATTAAGATCTTTATAATTAAATACGGTGATCTGCCCAGATTACTCCGTATGATATTTCCATTATAAATTAAGCTCTTCCGTCCCATTATTCTCACCGTTCCTATACTTTCCTTCTTGTTTCATACATCCAAAAGATTCTGAAAATGCTTAATCCAGTTCTCATCCTTGTCCTTATTCTGATTATCACAACAATCATTCTCCTTTTCCAACTTCCACTGGAAGAATCTGTTTTCTTCTACTTCGCCCTTGGGGTTATAGTGTTTTTAATTCTCCCGTGTCTTTATGTTGCGATAAACATTGACATACACGGTTTGTAATTTATGTGTTGTTATCGGGTGTTTATTTCCTCTTATATTTTGGAGCTCTTTGCCTTTTTATTATCTTCTCGGTCTCTAGTAAAGCAAGTAATGGTCCAGAATTCGTAAGTATGGAGTTTCGAATGAACATGACTAACGTTCTAAGAGAGAATTTGTAATAGCACAATTTTTGATTGGTTAAATTATCAGAATTCATGAGAAAAGCTAGAACTATCAAGAAATAATGTTCTTGATATGTTTATATACTAGATAGAGTGTAAGAGTCGTGTAACATGGCACATGATGACGTTATGGTTCGTGAATCATCACGTTCCATTAGAAATTCAGCATAACTTAATGTAATATAATCACGTTGATCAAGTGTCATTATATTATACTAACTCATGCATCAGTTCCCAACATTACTTCAATAACATTCATATTTTAAGCTCAAAAGTTTACAGAATATAGAAACTAACAGTTGCTATATGATGTAACACTGATAGTACGAAGAGATTAATGATTTCAGATAAGAATAGTTATAAAAATATCTTCAAAAATATGGAGGATATTTATAATGAAAGATACGATGATATCTTGGAATTTCTAATATCGAAGGATGGTGAAGAAAATTTGTCCGCAAGATTTTGGAGTCAGAAGCAAGGTATTCGCTAAAGATTTCATCAGAAACAGAATCATCAGGATTCTTAATGTACAAGTTTAGTCCTTGTGATTTGTTCAGAGACTCCTTCGTGGTTAGCTCAATCCGTTTTCCAGTTCCAACATTTCTGAGCTTGCCAACATACTATTCTTTATCGTCAAACTTTTGACTGTTAAGATCGTTTACGTTTTTGTTGTTTCATTCAACTTTTTCAGCATTTCGAGTATTGATTCGTAGACTGGGTGCTTTTCAGAATGGAAAATCATAATTCTAAGAGGTAAATGTTATACATATAACTGTTGATGTAGATATGCTGTGAGTTTTCAAACTATTGATTGTTGATTCCCGGTAATTGGTATGGCAGTTCTCGTTACAAGATACGGATGCGTATATGATAGGGTTTCAATGAATAAATATAATGATTTATCAGAGGGATTTAAACCAAGAAGCAACGAGGTTGCTGGTACGTCTGCTGGTAATATGGTGGAATATAAAAAGTTCCCCGGTAACAATGATGGAAGGTAAACTTATATATCAAGGTTATAATAAGGCTAATCCAAATGAAAGTCGAAGTTGATTTGCTGGAGCTGTGACAAAATTGACTAATTTAGAAAGGGATTGCAAAGTGATTTTTGGTAATAACAACGTCAAAGGAGCTAGCACAGATACGTGTTAAACGTTTACTTAGTTTCCGAGTGTTTACAGATGCATAACTATATGCATCAATCTTTTCTTCCGAAGATGAAATGCAGTTGGTTCATCCTCTCGATTGAGGTGTTTTCAAGAATCATAAAAGGTTTGAACGCAGATTGTAATCGTCAAGATAGAATTGAGGTTTAAGATGAAATCAAGTGGCAAACTTGAAGAAATGTTTAGTTTCATATGTTATAATCAATATTTTAATTCATTTTAGTTGCCCAATGTTATTAGTCCAGACTCGATAGTCCACAGTTAACAGTCCAATAATTCATATATAATTTAATATATAATATTCGAATTAATTAATACGTATCGTGACCCGTGTACATGTCTCAGACTCGATCACAACTCAAACTATATATATTATTGTAGAATTAACCTCAACCCTGTATACAGAACTCGATCATTACTGCGTATAGAGTGTCTATGGTGATTCCAAATAATATATATAGATGCGTCGATATGATATGTCAAAACCTTGTATACATGTCCCGATATTTAAAGTGCGTAAAAATAAATAACAGAAATTAAATGACGATAAATAAAGTGCGTAAAGTAAATAACAGAAATTAAATGACAATAAAAAAAATTGCGAGAATTAAATTGCGATAAAATAAATTGCGAAAAATAAATTGCGAAAAATAAATTGCGATAAATAAATGTAATACGGAATTAACAGTTAGCTAGGAACAGTTAGCTAGGATTTTGTTAGCGTGAATTCTTAACAAAATTCCTCATAGTTAATTTGTCTATTTCTAACAAATTTTATTTTGTCAAATATTTTCTTCATTATGCCACTTGTTGGATTCTGATAAATCAAAATCCCAATATGAAATTGGATGAATATGGTTATTCTGTGGTGAATGGATTTGTAGATCGTGGATGTAAGTAGGATAGTAACGACTGTTGAATCAGATTGGAAGAATGTACTGTGTAACTTATTAATGTGAAATTTAAATATTTCTCGGGTATTATCTACCCGTTAAAATGTTTTCACTATTAACAGTTTGCACAAAAGAATTTTTAATTACAATCTTTGTGAAAATATACTTACATATATATTTTCTTTAGATATAATCATGGATTTAATGAGTTAATATAGTATTGAACTCATTTGGTTTACCGTCAAAACTAGAGTACATAATCTCTATAACATTAGAGATTACATAAATGCCATGAAGAACGAAGATAATTGATGTAGAACGATACGTAGAACAATGATTATACTCGAGGTACTGAATGGGATGTTGAGGCATGGATTGTTGATGGTACTGGTGCTGTTACTGATGGTACTGTTGGTGCCGGTGATGTTGTTGAAGCTGGTAATTTTACACCATATTCTCCAGATTGATTACTCGAGCGCGAAGTTCGTTGACTTCTTCTATTATTCCGGGATGATTGTCGGTTCGAACGAGCGGATGAATAAGGTTTAGAATTTTAGATAGAATATAGTCGTGGCGAGATACTCTGGAAATGAGTGTGAAAATGGTGTTTCGGACAGGTTCCCCGGTAAGTGCTTCCGGTTCTTCACCAAGAGGTGAATTTGGTTGATGGAAAGGATCGCCTTCTTCGCATCTCCATGGATTAAGTCGACTATGAACCCATCCTCAATTCATCCAGAATAGATGATGGCTAAATGGTTGATCCATTCCGGTTATACTGCTTTCGGAGCTCGAGTGATAATCCATGTCGAAATAGCTGTCGAAATAACTGTCTGAATAGCTATCAAAATCTGAGGGACTCGAACTGGTTGCAGGATTCATCTCGTACGATTAGATGAAGGATTTTCAATAAGAAATAGATTATAAGATGTAGATTAGTACCCTGCAATACATAATTTACATATGCATATATAATACTAAAATCCCATAAATTACGGAGGAATCTACGGAAGCTGTCAGGAAAAGGTAACAATAACAGATACGCTAAGATATGAATTTATCTATACACTGTCTATTTAATAGAAGCAGTAAGACGTGTCTAGACCAAGTGTGATAAGCAAGTGATTCATTAAGAATGATAAGCAGGTAATTTTTGACACAAAATGATAAGCAAAACTTTTGACATGCAGACACGGTCGAAGTCCAGACTCACTAATGCATCCTAACGACTTATTAGTTAGACACACTAATGCAGACTTGGTTCGCTAAGACCACCGCTCTGATACCAACTGTCATACCCCGTCCTAATCCATCTGGATGAAGTCACCAACATCTGGTCCCATTGCGATGATCGACTCCAAATAATGTCTTTAATATGAGCAAATGCACAGCGGAAGGTTTCTTTCATACCTGAGAATAAACATGCTTTCAAATGTCAACCAAAAGGTTGGTGAGTTCATAGGTTTATCATAAAATAATAAAATTCATCATTTTGATAGACCACAAGATTTAAATGCTGCATGGTACAAATGGGCCCGAATCCTATACCCACCTGTAATGTACATGCGATATCTTTTAAATACAGTACACCTTTCTTGTGTACGAAATCATCTTTCATAAATCTTAGTAACCGTACACATATCTCGTGCACAAAAACTAATACACATAACCTGTGTATAAAAATCATTCTCTCGATACATAACATTCATATCAATTGGTGGCAATTATCATGTCCACATAATTCAATGGTGGCAATTATCATGTCTACATAATTCAACAGTGGCAATTATCATGTCCACATAATTCAACGGTGGCAATTATCATGTCCACATAATTCAATAATAATCCGCAGAACTTCTGTCTGCATAATAATTCATTCGAGGAATGTTTTGCTTGTTTCTATCTCGTCAAACATTTATAAAAGCATTTCATGTATTCGCAGTTCAAAATATATTTCAAAAGCATTTAATAAAGCAGTTGTAAAAACAGCGCATGTATTCTCAGTTCCAAAAATGTAAAGAGTAAAAGGGAGCAAATGAACTCACAATACGATATTTTGTAGTAAAAATATGCATACGACGATACTGAACAATGCAAGGTTGGCCTTGGATTCACGAACCTATATCATTTGTATATATATTAACACATATAATGGTAATCAAACAAATTTATATATATTATTATTAATTGTTATTTTGGTAAATAATATGTTTTATTAATAATTTAATTAACTATATTTATCTTATATACTTTAGATAAATAATTAGTATTTACTATAAAAACATTAATATAGTTATCTTATATGTATTAAATAAATTTTTATATAACTAATATTTATTTGGTAAAATAATAATAGAAAGTTGTATCTTTATATAAAAATAGTAATAATAATGATAATAATAATAATAATAATAATAATAATAATAATAATAATAATAATAATAATAATAATAATAATAATAATAATAATAATAATAATGATAATACTAATAATAATAATAATAATGATAATAATATTATTACAAAAAAAATAATGATACTTATAATAATAAAAATAATGATATTATTAATGATAAAAATAACAATAATAAAAATAATGACAATTCCAATAATAAAAATGATAATTTCAAATAAAATGTTATTTTTAATAATAATAATAACTATAATAATAATAATTCTACATATAATACCTATACAAATGATACTAGTGTTAACTATATTAATGATAATAATAAAAATCATGATATCAATAATAATAATGAAAACTACCTTTAAAAAAATCAAGCTTTAAAAAGAATGCCCCGATCCGGGCTCGAACCCGAGACCTCACGCTTAACACAAAATACACAACACCACTCAACTATTCACGTTTTTCTCTGATTTATACCCCAAAAATAAATATATAACCCATAATAATCTGCTGCCTCTTTTCTTCATCTTCTTATCTAAAAAAAATGCCACAGACAGGGATTGAACTGGCGACCTCTCGGTTACACTCAACATTCCAAACCATTGAACTGCTTGTATCTTTCTTATTTAATTCTCGAATTAAATTCCTTTAACCCCTATCTGACTGTATCCTTCTTTATTCGTACTTTCAGCCCAATAGAAAACAGAAAGGATCTTGGCCCAATAACAATTACGGCCCAACTAGAAAATAGAAATAAAAAAATAACACGGCACAAGGTTAGCTCGATCAACTCTTCTCAGGCCTTAACAATTTATTTGCCAGCTTTGCAATTTGAAGTAGGGCGACAAATTAAAATGGGTGGGGTCTGTCCGGAACAAAATAACACCCTTTATCATTAATATTAAAATAGAAAAAAAAAATATGCGGCTGTAGCAACAGAAGGTAGTCGCACAGCAGAAAAAAAATAAATCGCTACGGTTTCTTCTTCGTCTTCATGGGTTTCATGAAGATAGTGATTATGGTGGTTGCTTTACAGTGGTTGAATAGTAGTAGCATAGCAGCCGCAGGGAAACAGGAAAATAAGATGGAAGGTGGTGATTTCACAGAGGTGTTTACGTATAAGAACTTAGAGAGAGAAAGGATGAGGGAGAGAGAGGTAATGATGGTATCCGGTGGTGATTGTGGTGGTCATGGTGGTGGTGGTTTCGTGGTTTATGGTGGCAAAGTGATGACGGATGAAAGTGGGTGGTGATAAGGTGACCTTCAAATGGAAACGGCAAAATAGAAGCAAGGCAAATTGTAATGTTTGTTTAGGAAAATAATTCATAACAACAGCAAACAACTACGGAGTATTAAGGATGGACTAGTGATAAAGTTTGATGGTCACTGGGTTTGATCCTAACCAAAAATAGAAACCAAACGGTAGCGGGAGCCTACGGTGGTTTTATGGTTATGGATGGCCGGATGGTGATGGTTGTGGTGATCAACGAAAAGAAACAGAAACCTTAAGTAGTCGGTTAAGGTTGTGATGGTTATGGCTATTATAGGTGGTGATAGTGGTGGTTTACGGTTTGAATAGATACGAACAGAACAGATGGTTTGCGAGAAAACATAAAACCTAAAAAAGAAAGGTGGTGGCTTCTTGGGTGGTTCGTGATTATATGGTGATAGATGGGGGAAGTATGCAGGTGATCGAGCTTAGATAAATGGGAGGATATTTTGTATGTAAAAGTCTTGTATATATATAAATATATAGAGATATTAGGTAGTGGAAACACAATCAATTATTGACATTCAATCACAAATTTAAAACAGTAATTTTAGTTCATAATTTAATATTTAAATCATTTAAAACATGAGAGTTTTAAATTATACGGCAAAGCAAAGTCATCACTATCCTATTCTGCCGACATGTTTAGTGGGAACTGGATTTCGTACTCCGTTTGTTAATCAATGGCGGATAAAAGTCTTCGGAAAAATACAAAAAATTTAATTTAACTAAGTTTATTTATTTTGGTCATTATGGTATAAAATTCAATCATTAATAAAATAAATAAAAATTACATCAACTGTCCCTCTCATATATGGGTAAAATATAAAAAATGTTAAAACTTAACAAATAGTTCCTAAATACATTTTTAATAAGCCTAAAATTTATAGAACTCATTTTCGTATCACCGTTTATTTTAAAATTACATAAGTTCGAATTTAACTTGCTTAATATCGATCGACTGACAAACGAGTGCTATTATCGAATACTAAATGAATTCGAGACCATATAAATATACATACAATATACTTTACATATACATATAGATTTATTTTAATATCATATATAATTAATTAACTCATATAATATTTTAATTTATAATAATTAATATATATATATATATATATATATATATATATATATATATATATATATATATATATATATATATATGTGTATATATATATATATATATTATTTATTTATTTATACATTTATTTACACATAATGGTTCGTGAATCGTCGGAACAGTCGAAGGTCAAATGAATATATGAAAATAGTTCAAACTTTTTGAGACTCAACTTTACAGACTTTGCTTATCGTGTCGAAATCATATAAATATTAAGTTTAAATTTAGTCGGAAATTCTCGGGTCATCACACTGGGTATCATCAAATGCGGGTGAAGGAGGATGATATTCCAAAGACTGCATTTAGAACACGTTATTTTCATTATGAGTTTATGGTTATGCCGTTTGGTTTAACTAACGCACCAGTCGTGTTCATGGACCTCATGAACCGAGTGTGTGGACCATACCTTGACAAGTTTGTCATTGTTTTCATCGATGACATACTCATTTACTCAAAGAATGATCAAGAGCACGAAGAACATTTGAGAAAAGTGCTAGAGTTTTTTAGGAAAGAAAAACTGTACGCTAAGTTTTCAAAGTGTGCATTTTGGTTGGAAGAAGTTCAATTCCTCGATCACATAGTGAACAAAAAAGGTATTCGGGTGGATCCAGCAAAGATTGAAACCGTTGAAAAGTGGGAAACCCCGAAAACCCTGAAGCATATACGTCAATTTTTAGGATTGACTGGTTACTACAGAAGATTCATCCAAGATTTTTCTAAAATAGCAAAACCCTTGACTGCATTAACGCATAAAGGGAAGAAATTTGAATGGTAGGATGAGCCAGAGAAAGCTTTCAATTGTTGAAAAAAAAGTTAACTACGGCACCTATATTGTCATTGCCTGAAGGGAATGATGATTTTGTGATATATTGTGAAGCGTCAAAGCAAGGCCTCAGTTGTGTATTAATGCAACGAACAAAGGTAATTGCTTATGCGTCTAGACAATTAAAGATTCACGAGCAGAATTATACAACGCATGATTTGGAATTAGGCGCGGTTGTTTTTGCATTAAAAACTTGGAGGCACTACTTATATGGGGTCAAAAGTATTGTATATACCGATCACAAAAGTCTCCAACACATATTTAATCAGAAACAACTAAACATGAGGTCGCGTAGGTGGATTGAATTGTTAAATGATTACGATTTTGATATTCGTTACCACCCGGGAAAGGCGAATGTGGTAGCCGACGCTTTGAGTAGAAAAGACAGAGAACCTATGCGGGTAAAAGCTATGAATATAATTATTCGTACTAACCTTATTACTCAAATAAAGGAGGCGCAACAGGGAGTTTTAAAAGAGGGAAATTTGAAGAATGAAATACCCAAAGGATCGGAAAAACATCTTAATATTCGGGTAGACGGAAGCCGATATAGGGCTGAAAGAATTTGGGTACCAAAATTTGGAGAGGTGAGAGAAATGGTACTTAAGGAAGCACATAAAACCAGATATTCGATACATCCCGGAGCGGGGAAGATGTACAAAGATCTCAAGAAACACTTTTGGTGGCCGGGTATGAAAGCCGATATGGCTAAATACGTAGGAGAATGTTTCACGTGTTCAAAGGTTAAAGCTAAATATTAGAAACCATCAGGTCTACTTCAACAACCTGAAATCCCGAAATAGAAATGGGAAAACATTACCATGGATTTCATTACTAAATTGCCAAGGACTGCAAGTGGTTATGATACTATTTGGGTAATAGTCGATCGTCTCACCAAGTCAGCACACTTTCTGCCAATGAGAGAAGATGATAAAATGGAGAAGTTAGCACGACAATACTTGAAGGAAGTTGTCTCCGGACATGGAATACCAATCTCTATTATCTCTTATAGGGATAGCAGATTTGTCTTAAGGTTTTGGCAAACGTTACAACAAGCATTGGGGACTCGTCTAGACATGAGTACTGCCTATCATCCACAAACTGATGGGCAAAGTAAAAGAACGATACAGACTCTTGAAGACATGCTACGAGCATGTGTTATTGATTTTAGAAACAGTTGGGATCGACATCTACAGTTAGCAGAATTTTTCTACACCAACAGTTACCACTCGAGTATTGAGATGGCACCGTTTGAGGCACTTTATGGCAGAAAGTGCAGGTCTCCAATTTGTTGGAGTGAAGTGGGGGATAGACAAATTACGGGTCCAGAAATTATCCAAAAAACTACCGAGAAAATCATTCAAATTCAACAACGGTTGAAAACCGCTCAAAGTCAACAAAAGAGCTACGCGGACAGTAAAAGAAAGGATATAGAATTTGAAATTGGTGACATGGTCATGCTTAAGGTTTCACCTTGGAAAGGCGTTGTTCGATTTGGTAAACGGGGGAAATTAAATCCGAGGTACATTGGACCATTCAAGATTATTGATCGTGTCAGACCAGTAGCTTACCAACTTGAGTTACCTCAACAACTCGCGGGTGTACATAATACCTTCCACGTCTCAAATTTGAAGAAATGCTTTGCTAAAGAAGATCTCACCATTCCATTAGACGAGATTACAATTAATGAAAAACTACAATTCATTGAAGAACCCGTCAAAATAATGGATCATGAGGTTAAAAGACTTAAGCAAAATAAAATACCAATCGTTAAGGTTCGATGGAATGCTCGTAGAGGACATCAGTTCACCTGGGAGCATGAAGATCAAATGAAGCTGAAATACCCGCACCTATTTCCAGAAGATGCGTCAACACCTTCAACAACTTAAAATTTTGGGACGAAATTTATTTAACGGGTAGGTACTGTAGTGACCTGAAATTTTCCATGATTATATATTAAATGAAATTGATATTTACATGATTAAATATTTCCAACATGTTAAACAATCAAACTTGTTAAGACTTGATTAATTGAAATGAGTTTCATGTACACAATTGACCAGCCAGTTTGCCTGATGATTCATGAATGTCATAACTTGTGATAATTATATAATCATTTTATTTTTTTATGATGTAAGTTTTTATATTATATTATATATATATATATATATATATATATATATATATATATATATATATATATATATATATATATATATATATATATATATATATATATATATATATATATATGAAGAAATACAATTAAATCAAAGATGTACAAGTAAAACACTATTTGCTACAGTAAAACACTATTTGCTATAGTAAAATACTATTTGCTACAGTAAACATAATTTACTCGTATTCAATCCGTATTTGTACTTGTACAATACCCAGCCTGTAGACGTATATACTATTGGTATATAAACTTCAATGATCAGTTCTTAGCAGCCTTAATGAGTCACCTAAACATGTGAGAACCATCGTTTGACAACTAGCATGAAATATCTAACAAAAATACAAACTAATGGAACCTTATATTCAAGGGTAGGATCACGTTTTTCTTCACCAACCATAACACTTTCATTTTTCAACTTTCATGCACCAAACTTATCTCTCTCTTATTCTCTCTTGATGATCTAAGTGTTCTTCATCACCTTCATCAAAATCTAGCTCAATCTAGCTCATAAATCCTAACCTAGATCAACTTACAAAACAACTACTCAAGAACACACCAAAAACACTTTCAAGTTTACTAGCTTACTTCCAATCTTCCAAATCCATTTCAAGTGATCATCTAATCTCAAGAAATCTTTCTTATTTACAGTAAGATATCTTTCTAATTCAAGGTAATACTCATATTCAAACTTTGATTCAATTTCTATAACTATAACAATCTTATTTCGAGTGGAAATCTTACTTGAACTTGTTTTCGTGTCATGATTCTGCTTCAAGAACTTTCAAGCCATCCAAGGATCCTTTGAAGCTAGATCTATATTTCTCATTTCCAGTAGGTTTACCTACTAAAATTAAGGTAGTAATAATATTCATAGCATCATTCGATTCATACATATAAAACCATCTTATTCGAAGATTTAAACTTTTAATCACTAGAACATAGTTTAGTTAATTCTAAACTTGTTCGCAAATAAAGTTAATCCCTCTAACTTGACTTTTAAAATTAACTAAACACATGTTCTATATCTATATGATATGCTACTTAATGATTTAAAATCTGGAAACACGATGAACACCGTAAAACCGAACATACGCCGTCGTAGTAAAACCGGAGACTGTTTTGGGTTAGAAAAGGAAAAACTATCTTAATCTTTGAATTGGAAATTTGTTTTCAGAAAAAATGATATTTCATATGAACATGATACTATATCCAAAAATCATGGTTAAACTCAAAGTGGAAGTATGTTTTTCAAAATGGTCATCAAGATGTCGTTCTTTCGGCGGAAATGACTACCTCTTTAGTAAATGACTTGTAACCTGTATTTTCGACTATAAACTTATACTTTTTCTGTTTAGTTTCATAAATTATAGTTCATTATGAAACCATATCAACTAGAATCACTCAAAACGGATTTAAAACGAAGAAATTATGGGTAAAACAAAATTGGTAAATTTTACTTGTTGTAGCTACGAAAATTTTACAACAAATCTACACTAATCATATCCTAGCTAAATTATATTGTATTATACATGTATTGTAACAAATATTATGTAATCTTGGGATACCATAGACACATATACAATATTTTAACATATCATATCGACCCATCTATATATATTATTTGGAACAACCATAGACACTCTATATGCTGTAATGTTCGAGTTCGCAATACAGGGTTGAGGTTGATTCCAAAAATATATATACTTTGAGTTGTGATCTAGCCTGAGACGTGTATACACTGGGTCGTGGATTGATTCAAAATAATATATATTGATTTATTTCTGTACATCTAACTGTGGACAACTAGTTGTAGGTTACTAACGAGGACTGCTAACTTAATAAACTTAAATCATAAAAATGTAATAAAAATGTTGTGAATATATTTCAGTCATACTTTGATATATATGTACACATTTGTTATAGGTTTGTGAATCGATCAGTGGCCAAGTCTTATTTCCAACGAAGGAAAAATCTGTGAAAGTGAGTTATAGTCCCATTTTTTTTACTATCTAATATTTTTGGGATGAGAATACATGTAGTTTTATAAATGTTTTATAAAATAGACACAAGTACTTGAAACTACATTCTATGTTGGATTATGAATACCGAATATTGCCCTTTTTAGCTTGGTAACCTAAGAATTAGGGAACAGTACCCCTAATTGACGCGAATCCTAAAGATAGATCTATGGGCCTAACAAACCCCATCCGAGGTATGGATGCTTTAGTACTTCAATTTTTATACAGACGAGAGAATTCTGTTATACAGATGAGAGGATTCTGTTTTGGGGATATTCTATATGCATCTTGTTAATGTCGGTTACCAGGTGTTCATCATATGAATGATTTTACCTTAATGCAGACGAGAGGATTCTGCTTGAGGATTATGTTTATAAAATGAAATCTTGTGGTCTATTATTATTACAATTTGATATATATAGATTAAACCTATAACTCACCAACATTTTGTTGACGTTTTAAGCATGTTTATTGCTAGGTGATTATTAAGAGCTTCCGCTGTTGCATGCTAAATTAAGGACAAGAATTGGAGTCAGCATGCTTGTATAATATTATTTAAAAACTGCATTCGAAGACTTAAGTTATTGTGTAATATTATTGTAAACCATTATGTAATGGTCAAGTGAAAACGCTATATTTTAGATTATCATTATTTGATAATCTTCGTAATGTTTTAAACCTTTATCGATAAAGTAAAGGTTATGGTTTGTTTTAAAAACGAATGCAGTCTTTGAAAAATGTCTCATATAGAGGTCAAAACCTCGCAACGAAACCAATTAATATGAAACGTTTATAATTGATATGAACGGGACATTTCAAAATTCCACATTTAAATAGTAATATAAATGAAAATATCTGGATTTTAAAATTTTAAAACGGGTACACTTTATCAAAACCAATTATATCTGGCGACAGTTTCATCAGAGTGGTATAACGTACTCTGTTGATAATCAGTGGCGGATAAAAGTCCACAGAAAAATCCCATATTTTTATTTTAATTATCTTTATTTATTTTAGTCGTTATGGTATAAAATTTGGTCATTAATTATTAAATAAAAATTAACTCAGTTGTCCGCGCTCGATCCTGGGTAAAGTATAAAAAGTGTTGAAATTTATTAATTAGCTTCTAAATATATTTTTAATAAGCCTAAAATTTATATAACTCATTTTCGGATCACCATTTATTTTAAAATCACCTAAGTTCGTTTTTAACTTGATTAATAACTATCAAGAAGACAAACGAGTGCTACGAGCGTTTATTAAATAATTTCTAAATCATATATATATATATATATATATACAATATACGTTTCATATATATATATAGGTTTATAGTAATATCATATATTATTTTTTATTTACACAAATGTATTAAATCATATAAGTTTCTATTTCAACTTAATATATATTTAAATATATGTATTTATTTACAGATAGTGGTTCGTGAATCGTCGAAGCAGTCGAAGGGTAATTGAATATATGAACACAGTTTCAAAGTTTTTAAGACTCAACATTATAGACTTTGTTTATCGTATCAGAATCATATAAAGATTAAGTTTAAATTTGATCGGAAATTTCCGGGTCATCACAAATAATAGCATTTATCACAAAGTATTTTCTTTTAATGTTCATATTTTCACGTGATCTTAATGTTTGAATTTAAAAAAAAGAAAAAAAATTTACTTTCTCCCAAAAAAAAGTGATTCCCTCCAATATAATAAAATTTGAGCCCTTGCGTTGCACGAGTGTGTAAAAAATCATGCAAAAAAACTAATTTGCAATTCATATTTGTATGTAAAAATTCTTTAAGAGTTCGTGGTCTTAACAAATTTTAAAAATTCTTTTAAGTTAAAGAGCCCATGCTGTTGAAAAATTTTAAAAATTCCTTTTGAGTTTAAGAGTCTGTGGTGTTGACAAATTTTAAAAGTGATTTTGGGTGGTGTTAGTAACTTAATGTCTACAATTTTTTTTCCACCATTAACATCTTTTTAATATATAAATTATATACTACGTAATATTTAGAGTGCAATCAAAATTTGTCATGGAACGTAACATTAGTAAAGTATAAGCTATATTATTTTAGAATTATTATATACAATTATTTTTTGAATAAAAGTGTAACCCGCGAGTTTAATTTTAGAAACGTTTTTAGTCATTTCAGCAAAATAATGGTACTCGGAAGAGTCGTCATGTATAATTAATATTATAATACTTATATTTGTGAGTTCATAAATATTTAAGACCTTAAAATGTAAATTCAAATCACTTCCATATTTATTGTTAAAAAGAAATGCTCCCGTTGGTTCGTACCATGAATATATATTTTTAATATCATAGATATTAATTATGAATTTAAATAAATATAAATAATAATAATGATAAGATTAATTAAATGATTAATAACAATACTAATATGCAAAATGATTTATTACATATGTTTTTAATTGGAGAATTTATATATTACTCTGTATGTGATAATTTAAGTAATGATTTTTGTGATAATATTTCGTTTTTTATTATTTGTACTTGATACTTCAGAAGAAACTAACTAATATATATATATATATATATATATATATATATATATATATATATATATATATATATATATATATATATATATAGGGTCATAATCAAAATGGAATCACTTTTTTGGGGGAAAGTGGGGGGAACTAAATATTTTTCATTTTTTTTGAATTTTTTTTTCAGACATCAAGTTTAGGTGAGAATATGAACATTCAAAAAAAGACACTTTCTGATGAATGTTATTATTTAGGCAGGAAAACGATTGAAGAAATAATTGAAAACATTCATCATGAATAATGTTATTCCTAATCATATTTTTGGAATGTTGTTTTCTTTCATCTAATATAAAGTTTTTTTTTTCAAAATTTAGCCCAAATTAGAGTTTAGCATTTAGTGTTTTGGGTTTATTCCCTAAACTCAAAACTGTAAACCCTGAACCCTAAACTCTAAACCGTTCTTGTTAAAAATTCAATCTACACGCTAATTTCTAAACCCTAAACCCTAATTTCTAAACCCTATTAGCTAAACCCAAATTTTTGAACCATAATTTCTAAACCCTAATTACCAAAACACTAATTTTTAAACCCTAAAAAAAAACTCAGAAGCATAATATTACTCATGATACATGTTTTCATTTTTTTCTTCAAGCATTTTCCCGCCAAAATAATAACAATGAAGGGACCCGTTCATATACTTTAGAAACGATTCACAATAGTTGATTTCGTCGCGAGGTACTTGACCTCTATATGATACATTTTACAAACATTGCATTCGTTTTTAAAAGATAAACTTTCATTTACATTGAAAGTTGACGGTATGCATACCCTTTCATAATATATCCATCTATAATTGACTTAATAATAATCTTGATGAACTCGACGACTCGAATGCAACGTCTTTTGAAATATGTCATGAATGACTCCAAGTAATGTCTCTAATATGAGCAAATGCACAGCGGAAGATTTCTTTCATATCTGAGAATAAACATGCTTTCAAGTGTCAACCAAAACGTTGGTGAGTTCATT
>NC_092335.1:247450000-247535000 GCF_046630445.1 Rutidosis leptorrhynchoides | reverse complement strand
GTGCATAGTTGACTTGTAATTTTTAGTCCGTTGCGTCGAGCGTTGAGAGTTGACTCTGGTCCCGGTTCCGGATTTTCGAACGTCCTTGCGTACAATTTTATATTTTGTACTTTGCGTTTTGAATCTTGTACTCTTGTAATTTCGAGACGTTTCTTATCAATAATTGGAACCTCTTTGATTGTCTTTTGTACTTTTGAGCTTTTTGGTCGTTTGTGTCTTCAATTCGTCGAATCTGTCTTTTGTCTTCACCTTTTATTATTTAAACGAATATCACTTGTAAATAGAACAATTGCAACTAAAAGCTTGTCTTTCTTGAGGAATAATGCTATGAAATATATGTTCGTTTTTAGCATTATCAAATATTCCCACACTTGAGCGTTGCTTGTCCTCAAGCAATATCGTCTTGAAATACTAGAATCACTTCTTTATTCTTCACACTTTGTATATCAGTGATTTCTATATGGCGGTATAAACAATGGTAGTAACGATATGGTTTACAGTCCCACATGACTATAAAAATTTAGATCCATTAAGGAAATTGGATCTTTATGAAAACATTTGATCTTTTGAAAATTAAATCTAGTTTTTACCCTAGATAAGTTTTCCGGGATAACCCTTTACCGGTGTTTGCAAAATATTTTTGTGGGTTTGGTGGGTTTCAGATTTGAAAATTTTAGCTCAAAACTTGCGGTTTTGTGTCACCCACTTGCTAACCTTGTATTTGGAAAGCAACACGTCCAGTTTACTTGTCCCGTATATTACCTTTCGGTAAACTACCGTCCGGTTGTAAAGGAAAGCGTTGAACAAGCAACTGTTAAGGCAATGTCCCCTGACATGCTTTTAATTATGGTCTATAACGTATCGGACGCAATTACTATCCTTGGTAGGAGCAATAGTAAAGCTCACCCTTATAATTTTTCGGTATGGCACAAGGTCCTGTCTTTGACCACTATGCAACCATCGTTCTTACGGTTGACACCCGATTTAGTTCAGGTGACCTAATGAATTCCAGGTGAATTCCTAGGATTTTACGTTCAATGGTAATGAACGCATTGAAAATAGGGTTTTCAGAAAACAAATCGGTTTGTAATTTTGATCAAAATATTTTCTCGTTCAAGCTCGAGTTTAGATATCATTGAATTCCATGAGTTTGAATTCTCAATCTTTAAGGTCAATCTCTAGGATTGAGTAATATCAGTCTTAAAAGCTGATTTTTAATCTTTAAGGAGATTATCCTTTCTGGGGATCTGATTTATTAGTCTTATCCAGCTAATTTGCATGGTGCCCCCCCCATTGTACAAGATAAATCCTTCTCATGGTTAGGATAAATCTGACCACTTGGCGACCCTGTTTAATGCTGAGGTCCGTGGATTTCCTGCTGATTTTAGTGATGACTTTTCTAGATTTTTCGTCAACCTACAGCTGGTCTGGACGACAACTTCATGACCTAAATCAAGAAGCGCGTTTCTTTTTTGGAAGACTTTACTTCCTTTTAATGATGGAATTGATTCATCGTGTAGATCCATCTCTTCTTTTCTTTCATCGGGTAAAACAGTTTACTTTAGTCCAAAGCAAAAGTATTTTCAGTTATTTGTTACAGATATATGTGACATATGTTTAAGATAACTTGGTAAATTTTCCCACACTTGGCTTTTATTTTCCTTTTTATCGTCCTCTATTCCATTTTAAATGAATTTTAACATTTTAGTTTGTTTCTCAATTTATGTCCTTTTTGAGGTAACAATAATTTCGGTGTTAAAACCTAGTTTTATCGTTCATAAATATGTATAAACATGATTTTTAGTTCATTTAATTGAAAATTTTGAAAAATTTTACTAGAATTGGGTAGTCAGTATATAAGACCAGGGCTGTTCTTTATTATCAGAGAGCACTAGATTCTAATACAACTACTGCTTTACTAGTATTTTTAATGGTAACCAAGTGTATAAAGTAAAATTTTTTTTTAAAATCCGAAAGAATTTAACCCCTTCCCACACTTAAGATCTTGCAATGCCCTCATTTGCAAGAAATCAGTAACAATTTAAATTATTGAGGGTGATTTGCGTAGAAAAATGATTAAATTTTACCAAAGTTTCCAAACATATTGGATTTTTTTTTTTTTTGGCATACTTTAATTCAATAAGATTAAAAATAATGATAATAAAAGTTCTCGTCCCTCCCTCGGGTAAAGCAATTTCGGTTTAAAGACCTAGTCTTCAACTTACGACGAATTTTAAAAATCATATTTTTAACTTAATGAGATAAAGTAAATTTTTGTTTTTAAATTCACATAACTTAAATATAAA
Organism: Rutidosis leptorrhynchoides; assembly: GCF_046630445.1. Classification (NCBI taxonomy): domain Eukaryota; kingdom Viridiplantae; phylum Streptophyta; class Magnoliopsida; order Asterales; family Asteraceae; genus Rutidosis; species Rutidosis leptorrhynchoides. Next base: position 247,532,694 of record NC_092335.1, on the reverse strand, counting down.
AAAAAAAATTCACACCAAACTTAAAATTGAAATGCATAAAATTAAAAATTTATATTTTAAAAATTAAAAATTCACACCAAACTTAATTTAAAAATTTATAAATTCATATTATAAATTCACACCAAACTTATATTAATTTTTCAAATATTTACAATTTTAAATATATTGTTTTTACAAAGTTTACAATATTAATTTAAGATTTAAATATTAATTTTAAAAATATGGTAAAAATAAAATTAAAAATCTTTTTGGCTTTTTATCCCACTTTAATCAATCAAATATTATCAAAAATATGCGCCCCTCTTTTCGGTAAAGTAATTTCGGTTCCAAGACCTAATTTAACTCATGACGAATTTTTGAAATATTTTGGGTTGATTGATTAAAGATATTTATACCTTAAGAATAAACGTTAAATTTCGCAGTGATGTAATAAATTTTTGAATGATATCAATAATTTCGGTCGCCAAACCTAATTTTATTCAATACCAATTTAATACTTTTTAGCGAATAAATTAGCGTTTATTATCAAAAGGTTAAAAATAAAAATAAAAATAAAAACTGTACAGACATACCTGTGAGATAGATTTCTTAGTTATATGATCTATCCCATTCATAAGATAGTCGGTTTAATTGGTTTTCCATGGCTACATAGGCGTAACCTCGAGCATTCAGTGTCTTTTCTTCTAAACATATGAACGGTCCGTCTCTGCATAAAGTAACAAATTCGGTATTTGAATAGGTTTGATTATTTGAACATTTACCTCCATGTGACCATTTTCCGCATTTGTGACATCTTTCTAGGTGTCGTGCTCTTCTTTTCGCTGCGGATTTTGATTTTCCTTTACCAAATTGTAACTTATTATCTTCGCATCTGGATTCTTTTCTAACTCCGTCCATTCTTTCTCTGATTACTGATACTATTTCACTCGGTAGTATGTCATTATTACGTTTAGTGATCAAAGCGTGTAGCATTAGACCATGGTTTAGCTCACAGGCAGTCTTCATTTTATAAAAACCTAAAAAAAATAAAAATTCAGAATGGGGGGAGAAGACTAGTTCTTTAGGGTCTGCTAGGGAAAGACCATTCGGGTTCCATTTTCGAGATTTACACGAAAACAGACAATCTAACTCTAACAGAAATACATATTATCCTTTAAAGACTTGATTCTCCCCACACTTAGTTAGCTGTGGTGTCGAAATTATGATTAACTTCGTTGTCGACTTCCATCGGACCATGTATGTAATGTTTAACTCTGTGACCATTAACTTTAAATTCCATCCCATTTGAATTTATTAATTCTATTGTTCCGTATGGGAAAACTCTTTTGACTATGAATGGTCCAGACCATCTTGATTTCAATTTTCCAGGAAATAGCTTGAATCATGAATTGAAAAGAAGAACTCTGTCTCCTTCTTTAAATTCTTTTGAACTTCTGATTCTTTTATCATGCCATTTCTTCGTTCTTTCTTTATAGATTAACGAATTTTCGTATGCTTCATGTCTTAATTCTTCTAATTCGTTTAGTTGACTTAATCGTAGACGTCCAGCTTCATGTAAATCAAGATTACATGTCTTCAAAGCCCAAAATGCTTTGTGTTCAATTTCTACTGGAAGATGACATGCTTTTCCATAAATAAGTCTAAAAGGTGTGGTTCCAATTGGAGTTTTGTAGGCTGTTCTAAAAGCCCAGAGTGCATCCTCCAATTTAATGGACCATTCCTTCGGATTTGATCCTACCGTTTTCTTTAAAATACGTTTTAAAGCTCGGTTGGTATTTTCAACTTGTCCACTTGTTTGTGGATGATATGCGGTGGAGATTTTATGAGTTACTCCATATCTTTTAAGAACTTTCTCAAGTTGATTATTACAGAAATGAGTACCCCGATCACTTATTAAAGCTTTCGGTGTTCCAAACCTTGCAAAAAGACGTTTTAAAAAGTTGACTACAACTCGTGCATCGTTAGTTGGGAGAGCTTGTGCTTCCGCCCATTTAGATACATAATCAATGGCTACGAGTATATATAGATTATTATGAGATTTTGGAAATGGACCCATAAAGTCAATACCCCAAATGTCAAATACTTCACATACTTGGATGACATTTTGTGGCATTTCATCACGTTGATTTATTTTTCCGGCCCTTTGACATGCATCACAGGATTTGCAAAGAAGGTGTGCGTCTTTGTAAATTGTTGGCCAATAGAATCCAGCATCATAAACTTTTCTTGCTGTTAGTTGAGGCCCATAATGCCCTCCTGTTGGTCCTGTGTGACAATGGTTTAAAATTTTACTAGCTTCATCTCCAAATACACATCGGCGTATTATTCCATCGGGACAACTTTTAAACAGATGTGGATCTTCCCAAAAATAGTGTTTTATATCACTGAAGAATTTCTTTCGTCTTTGGTACGATAATCCTTTTTCAAGGAATCCACAAACTAAGTAGTTTGTATAGTCTGCAAACCATGGGATTTCTTTATAATCTATCTTCAATAGATATTCATCAGGAAAGTTGTCTTGTATGGCCGATTCATTCAGAACTTCTAATTCGGGATTTTCAAGACGAGAAAGATGATCAGCGGCGAGATTTTCTGCTCCTCTTTTATCTCGGATTTCAATATCAAACTCTTGTAAGAGTAAGATCCAACGGATTAATCTTGGTTTAGCATCTTGTTTTGAAAATAGGTATCTAAGAGCAGAATGGTCGGTATAGACCACCGTTTTTGCTAGAACGAGATATGATCGAAATTTGTCAAAAGCAAAGACAATAGCAAGGAGTTCTTTTTCAGTAGTTGTATAGTTCGTTTGTGCTCCTTGTAATGTCTTACTAGCATAATATATAGGTTGAAATCGTTTTTCAATCCTTTGTCCTAAAACGGCTCCCATTGCAAAATCACTTGCATCGCACATTAGTTCAAATGGTAGATTCCAATTTGGTGTTATCATGATCGGTGCATTAGTGAGTTTTTCTTTAAGAATATTAAAAGATTTGATACACTCATCTGAAAAGATGAATGGAGCATCCTTTTCTAGGAGTTTATTCATAGGAGTGGCAATTTTAGAAAAATCTTTTATGAAACGTCGGTAAAAACCGGCATGCCCGAGAAAACTCCTAACTCCTCTAACATTGGTGGGATATGGAAGTTTAGCAATTACATCTACTTTAGCTCTATCCACTTCAATTCCTTCTTTTGAAATTTTATGTCCAAGAACGATGCCTTCTTTAACCATGAAATGGCATTTCTCCCAATTAAGTACTAGATTTGATTTTTCGCATCTAATTAGCATTCGTTCCAGATTAACTAGACATGATTTAAATGTATCACCGAAGACTGAAAAGTCATCCATGAATACTTCCATGCATTCTTCTATCATGTCGTGAAAAATTGCCATCATACACCTTTGAAAGGTTGCAGGGGCGTTACAAAGTCCAAATGGCATGCGTTTGTAAGCAAAAGTACCATAAGGGCACGTGAATGTGGTTTTCTCTTGATCTTCGGGTGCTATTGGAATTTGAAAATATCCGGAAAATCCATCTAGAAAACAATAGTAACTATTTCCGGCTAATCTTTCCAACATTTGATCTATGAAAGGTAAGGGAAAGTGATCTTTTCTGGTGGCGTCATTTAATTTTCTATAATCAATACATACACGCCATCCTGTTACAGTCCTAGTAGGAATAAGCTCATTTTTCTCATTTGTAATGACAGTCATGCCACCCTTCTTAGGCACGCATTGAACTGGGCTTACCCATGGACTATCAGAAATTGGATATATCAAACCTGCATCTAGCAGTTTAATAATCTCTTTCTTAACTACATCTTGCATATTAGGATTTAGTCTTCGTTGGCGTTGCACATACGTTTTATGACCTTCTTCCATAAGGATTTTATGTGTGCAATACGAAGGACTTATTCCTTTAATATCATGAATCTTCCATGCAATGGCTGGTTTATGAGCTTTCAACACAGAAATGAGTTGTGATTTCTCATTTTCAGTAAGAGAAGACGATATTATTACAGGTAATTCAGATTCACCATGTAAATAAGCGTATTCCAAATGGTTTGGAAGTGGCTTTAACTCTAATTTCGGAGGTTCTTCTATCGATGATTTATATCGATATCTGTCTTCTTCTTTTAGCATTTGAATTTCTTCTGTTGTTGGTTCATATCCATTAGCTATAAGTGTAGCTAACATTTCAGCTTCATCAATTGGTTCATTACCTTCTCCTAAAGAACATTCTCCTGTTCCTTGTAATTCTGGAAATTCTTCTAATAATTCTGCATGTGCATCTATAGTTTGAATATAATAACATGTATCATCTGCAGATTGTGGTTGTTGCATTGCTCTATCAACTGAAAAGGTAACACTCTCATCCTCTATACTTAGGGTCAGTTTCTTACTGAACACGTCTATCATTGCTTTAGCCGTGTTTAAGAATGGTCTTCCTAATATGAGAGGAACTTGAGAATCTTCTTCCATGTCCAGAACAACAAAATCTACTGGAAATACTAAAGTACCAACTTTAACTAGCATGTTCTCCATTATCCCTCTAGGATATTTTATTGATCTATCGGCTAGCTGTATGCTTATTCTTGTTGGTTTCAATTCTCCAAGGTCTAGTTTAGCGTATAGTGAATACGGCATTAGATTTATACTAGCACCTAAGTCTGCCAATGCTTCTATTGAACTAAGACTACCCAGAAAACATGGAATTGTGAAACTTCCTGGATCAGATAGTTTTTCTGGTATCTTATTCAACAGCACTGCTGAACAATTAGCATTCATAGTAACAGCCGAGAGTTCTTCCATTTTCTTTCTATTTGAGATTAGATCTTTCAAGAATTTAGCATATCTAGGCATTCCTGAAATCACATCAATGAAAGGAAGATTTACATTTATCTGTTTAAACATATCCAAGAATTTGGATTGCTCGGCTTCAAGTTTCTCTTTCTTCATTTTACTCGGGTAAGGAAGTGGTGGTTGGTATGGTTTAACATAAGGTTTATCCTTAACTGTGTTATCTTCATTAACCTTCTCAACTACCGGTTCTTTTTCCTTATCTTGATCAGGTTGTGGTTCTTGTGGAGTAGGAATAGCTTTATCAGAAGTTACAGGTATTTCAGGTGGTTTAAGTGTTGTACCACTTCTTGTGGTAATGGCTTTACCTTTTTCATTTCGGGGGTTAGCATTTGTATCACTAGGTAGACTTCCCGATTTTCTTTCACCTATTAACCTTGCTAGGTTACTTACTTCTTGTTCCAGATTTTGAATAGAAGCTTGTTGATTTCTAAATGCTTGAGCATTTTGTTCATTGGTTTGTTTCTGAGAGGTGAAAAACTGCGTTTGAGTTTCAACTAGCTTCGTCATCATATCTTCTAAATTCGGCTTTTTATCATCGGTTTTTTGTGGTGGTTTGTTCTGAAAATTAGGTCTTTGCTGATTATAAGTATTATTGGATACTTGTTGATTGCTAGGACCTTGTTGGTTGTTGTATGGAATATTTCGGTTATAATTCTGGTTTTGATTGTAAATTGGTCTTGGCGGTTGATAATTATTCTGATAATTATTTCCAGGCCTTTGGTTTATGTATGAAATATTCTCTCTTTGTTCCATTGTTAATTCAATACTGAGACAATCTTTTGTCAAATGTGGTCCTCCACACTGCTCACAACTAATTCGTATTGAGTGAATATCCTTAGTCATCTTTTCCATTCGTCTCTCCACAGCATCTATCTTTGCGGAAATGGAATCTAAGTCATGGCTAGAATCGACTCTAGCTGCTTTAGATGATCTAATGATATCTTTTTCTTGATGCCACTCATGTGAGTGGGAAGCAGTGTTATCAATAATTTTGTAAGCATCAGTTTCCGTTTTCTTCATAATAGAACCACCAGCTGCTATATCTATGTCTTTCCTTGTAGTGATATCGCATCCTTGGTAGAATATTTGTACTATTTGACAGGTGTCTAAACCATGTTGCGGACATCCTCTTAACAACTTTCCATATCTTGTCCACACCTCATATAGAGTTTCATTTGGTTTTTGTGTGAACATAACAATTTCTGCTTGAAGTCTTACGGCTTTAGATGCAGGAAAGAATTGTTTAAGAAATTTGTCAACTAAAACGTCCCATGTATCGATCGCCCCTTCAGGTAACGATTCCAACCAATCTTTGGCTTCTCCCTTTAAAGTCCAGGGAAATAACATGAGATATATCTGTTCATCCTCCACTTCTCGTATTTTAAATAGTGTGCAGATCCTATTAAAGGTACGTAGATGTTCATTTGGATCTTCCTTCGGCGCACCACTAAATTGGCATTGATTAGTCACCATGTGTAGAATTTGTCCTTTGATTTCATAATCTGGCGCATTAATGTCAGGATGAGCAATTGCATGACCTTGGCCAGTGCGTTTAGCTCTCATTCGGTCTTCCATACTTAAAGGTTCCAGATTCTCCATAATTGAATTTGTTGAATCGGTATCACTAGATGATTCTGATTTAATGGTTCGTTCCTCAACAATCTCTGTTTGAATGATTGGTGGTTCCGGAGGAAAGTTTAGTGGTTCAGGATCTACGAACCGTTCCTGAATATTTTCCGGATTCTCAATTGTGAGGTTGGGTTCAAAAAATGGATTATCGGAAATTTGAACTGAAGTACTTGGTTGACTGGATGACGATTCTAAAGAAAAATCAACGGCGGTTATATTTGCTAAATGTCTTGATCTAGTTACAGGTGGTGAACGTACAAAAGGTGGTGAACGTCTTGCTCGGTGCATTCACTGAATATCCTATTAGTTTTTAAAAGGAAAGAAAAATTATAATAAGTTATCTAATTAATAGACTTTTCTGATTTTGCCCACGTTTTGAATAGCCAAAAGATGCAGCAGAGGGGCAGGATTCGTTTGGTCTCAATATAATTGAGGACTGTTTGGCTCCAATAACCCGGTCCACGTACAAATCCAACTATTACTACGAACCAGAAAATTTTGATGTCTATTAATTTAACCACTCAAAATAAATTTTCGTAATTTTAAGAAATTTAGATAAGAAGTAGAATAAAAATCTATGTCCTAAAACTAAATAGCGAGAAATAAGAAAGAAAAAGAGTTCGTCGGAAAAAAAATTGAAAAAGAAAAATGGTTGAAAAAAATAAAAGGTGACGGAAAAATAAAAGAAACTTATAAAAACTTAAAAATACTTGACTAACCTAACCTTATTACTACAACTAACTTAAAATTATAATCGCAAATTGATATTACTAATTGGAATGATAATTGATACATAGTAAAAAGTCGTATAAAAATATTAATGCTTACAAGAAAAACTAAATCCCAAATGGAAATAACTTAAAAAGAAACTAAAACTTAAAAAGGCGTCGCAAAATTCTAGAGTACCTAAATCTTAGTCTAAAGAAAAAGCACTTAAGGAATTCTACGGCAAAGCCTAAAAATCTAGGAGTAAAAATGACTATGGCAAAAACTAAGTTTAAAATTAAATATGAGCAAAAAATACAAATATTACGCTACAACGATTAAAAAGGGACAAAATATAAAAATATACAAAAAGTTGTAAAAATTACAATTTTTATAAAAATATTATTTTTATATTATTTATTTATTAAAACTATTAATTTTACAATTTAATTAAACTAATTTAACTAAAATATATAAATTAAATAAAAAGTAAAAGTAATTATAATAATAATAATTAGTTAGGGTTATAATAATAATAATTATTAAATACCCCGTAATTAATGCTGAATTAGGGTTCTGTCTCGTGTCAGAGTCACTCCGCGAGTTGCGGTATTTAAAACATCAAACCCCGCGAGTCGCGGGGTTCAGAATTTCAACTGACAGGTTTAATTTCAACGCGTTTTTCTTTATTTATTTATTTAATTTTTTTTTTCTGTTTTTATAAAAAAAATATGTGTATAAATAAAACTTATATTTAAAACTTAAATAAAAATAGAATCACTTTATAATTTTATAAATAAATATCTTAAAACTAGATTTATATATATATATTTTTTTTTATATGTTTTTAAATAAAAACAAAATACTTAAATAAAACTTATGTTTTTATAAACTAAAATAAAAATAAAGAAACTTATAAAACTTTTAACAAACTCTTAAAAATATATAAATTTTTGTTTTTCTTTTTATATTTTCGAATATTTAAAACGTATTTTTACAAAAGCGACTTTTAATAAAAGTAAAATAAAAATCCTTTTTTTTATATATTAGCGTTCCGCTTCCGGCTTTTAAGAGATTTCCCCGGCAGCGGCGCCAAAAATACTTGATGTCAAAGCTAAGGGATACGAAATAGTTTATATTTTACTAGGAAAAACTATTAAATACGATACAATTTTACACAAGATATTTATTTATTTAGAGAATGGATATACTTAAACCTTGCTACAACACTTATAGGCAGTGTACCTAATCGTACAGTAGTGTAGTTTTTAGTAAGTCCGGTTCGTTCCACAGGGAAATCTTTAAACAAAGCTTAACGCTATATTAGTTTACTTTTATAAAAATACAAATACATATATATAAGTAATATTATTATTATAAAGGGGGGTTTTTACCGTTTAATGACCGATTTGTCGATTTTAAAACTTTAGTCGCAGTTAAAACCTAATGTAAAATATTAAATAAATAAAAGACTTAATTTAAAGCGTAAAATAAATAACGATAATGAAATTGCGAATAATAAAAGTGCGATAAAATAAACTTGCGATAATTAAAAAGGACGATAATTAAAAGTGCAATTAAATAACAATAAATAAAAGTGCGATAATTAGAAGTGCAATTAAATATAAAATAAAGGAAATTAAATATGAAATAAAAGAATTATGCTTATTTAAACTTCCGTAATCATGATGTTTGACGTGTTGATTTTAGTTTTATGCCCATGGGTTAATTGTCCTTTATCCGGGATTATTTAATATGTCCGTCTGGTTTTTGTCCATAACAGTCCATCAGTCATAAATATAAAGTGCGAGTGTCCTCGTCAAATTATTCTTATACCCGAAGTTAAATATTCCAACTAATTGGGGATTCGAATTGTAACAAGGTTTTAATACTTTGTTTAATGAATACACCAGGTTATCGACTGCGTGTAAACCAAGGTTTTACTACTTTGTTAACAATTACACCAATTACCCTTGAATGTAATTCACCCCTGTTTGAACAAGTTTATTAACTATTAATCCATTTTCGTGTCCGGTTAAATGAACGATTATTCGTACATATAAATACCCCGCCCATCGTGTCCGATTGAGTGTATATGGTAATTTATAGGGACGCCCAATTGTAAATCTTTATATTAACATTAACAAACTATCATTTAGTTAAACAAATATAAAGCCCATTAATAGCCCATAGTCTAATTTCCACAAGTGTCGTTCTTTTGTCCAAACCCCAATTATGGTACAAAGTCCAATTACCCAATTTTAGTAATTAGCCCAACATCATGATTACTTCGTTTTAAATAAGCATAATAATAACTTAGCTACGAGACATTAATTTAAAAAGGTTGAACATAACTTACAATGATTAAAAATAGCATAGCGTTACACGGACAGAATTTCGACTTACACCCTTACAACATTCGCTAACATACCCTTATTATTAGAATTATAATTAAAATTAAAATTAAAATATAAATTATAAATATATATTTTACGTATATATGAGAGAAGAAGAAAAAGATGGATGATTTGCGATCAGAATTCGGTTGCTTTTATAGGAAAAGTCGACTTTTGGGGCTCCGCGACTCGCGGCATTTTTGCCTTCAAACTCCGTGAGTTGCGGAGAATGAAATTACAGCTCAGTCCCTTTGGAGTCTTTCTTGCCGACGGTTTTTATTATTTATTATAATATATAAATAATTATAAGAATTATTTAAATATTATATTATATTTATGTGCATAGTTGACTTGTAATTTTTAGTCCGTTGCGTCGAGCGTTGAGAGTTGACTCTGGTCCCGGTTCCGGATTTTCGAACGTCCTTGCGTACAATTTTATATTTTGTACTTTGCGTTTTGAATCTTGTACTCTTGTAATTTCGAGACGTTTCTTATCAATAATTGGAACCTCTTTGATTGTCTTTTGTACTTTTGAGCTTTTTGGTCGTTTGCGTCTTCAATTCGTCGAATCTGTCTTTTGTCTTCACCTTTTATTATTTAAACGAATATCACTTGTAAATAGAACAATTGCAACTAAAAGCTTGTCTTTCTTGAGGAATAATGCTATGAAATATATGTTCGTTTTTAGCATTATCACATGCTTTCATAATAATTAAACTTGCATTCGGAATTTGTGTTTGTAATATATTATCGACTTTTAGGTAATGGTGTATGTAAAAATTTTGTACTTTGAGCAGATTGTCTTTGATCGACAATCTAAATTTATGTCATTAGACCTTTATTAATATAATAAAGGTTATGGTTGTTTTTAAAACGAATGCAAGATTTGAAAAACGTCTCATATAGAGGTCAAAACCTCGCAAAGAAACCAATTAATATGAAACGTTTATAATCCATATGAACGGGGCATTTCAGTTGATATCCGAGCGGTGGTCTTAGAGAACCAGAAAATTTTTCATTAGTGTGTCTAACCAATTTTTGTTAGGATGCATTAGCGAGTCTGGACTTTGACCGTGTCTGCTTTAAAAATGATTGCTTAACACTTTTGTTGGAGACATAAATTATTAACATGTAAATATTATAAGATTTATTATTCTATTAACGTGCTCGCTGTTGTGTGATAGATGTCTATCTCTAGCACCGATTTTATTATCTCATTTACCGACTCCGAAGATGAATTTCTAGCAACGGAATCGATCATTATTTTATCAAGTGATGAAGAGGACACAAAGACAGATGCGTCAACCATCCATATATCTAATAATGGATATGAGGGAGATGATGAGGCTTTTTAGGAAGATTCACAATTTTCGGATGAACCGGAAATGAAAGAATCGGAAGAGGATCCAAAAGAGGATCCAGAAGAAGAAGTGATCGAGATTTTAAAGGAAAAATTCGATGAAGCAGCAAAACATAAGAATAAATCTTGGGGGAAATCTTTAACCCCAAAACCCGAACTTGACATATCTTCACCTTATCCTAAAAATAACAACCTTTGGTTATCAGGGACAATCATTATTCTTCCATTCGAAGCCATCCTTATAAAACTGATTCAACCGCACCTACCACTTCAGGACCCATTACACGAAACCGAAAACCGCTCGTATGACTTGCAAACCTTATTGGGAAATTAAAAAGCATCATGATTCACCAAACGACAAGAAATCGCGTCATTTCTAATATGTTTTTGCAGCTACTCGACTTCACGCCTTGTATAATAATATATAGTGTGCTATATTTTACATATGTTTTGTAAAATAGAGTAGTATGATATTATTGTAAAATATTGTACAAAAAAAATAAGCGTGAAGTATTGATGCATTAAGTTTTTTTCATAATAGAATATTATTTGATCATAGTAGTTATTTGTGTACTAGCTATTGAGTATGAATTTTAACGGGTGGGTACTACCCGAACCACAATTATAAAACGCTAATGTAATGACCCAGAAATTTTCGACAAATTTTAAACCAAACTCTTTATACGATTTAATATTTTTGACACGATAAGAAAAGTCTATTAGGTTGAGTCTCAAAACTTTTGAACTGTTTTATTTCATTCATTTAAACTTTGACTATTTCCGACGATTCACGAACACTTAATTGTAAATAGATATGTGTGTATATATATATATATATATATATATATATATATATATATATATATATATATATATATATATATGGTAATTAAAATTCTAATTTGTAATATTATATGTTATAAAAATTTAATACTAAATAAAAGTTATTATATAATATATAATATATAATCATTACAAATTTATATGATTAATGATAATATCAATGTATTAAATTTAGTAAAAACTAAAGAATTAGTTGTTGTAATAATATATTTACCACTGTCATTATTATTATTAATACTAATATCAATGTTAGTATTATTTATATTATTATTATTACTGTTATTAATAAAATTCTAATAATTTTAGGGTAATCAATATAAAGATTTCTAAATATAAATGTTATTGTAAAAATAATCAAAACAATAATCTTAATTAATATTATGATTATTATTACTATTATTATTACTAAAAATCATCATCTTATTTAAAATTATTATTACCATTTTACTCTTATCATTATATATTATTTTTGATATTATTATTAATATTGTTATTATTAATTCTATTATTAATATTAGTATTAGTATTTTGATTATTATTAATAAAATTATAATTATTAAATATTAATTAATTTGAAAACTCATACAGATAGATACAAGAATCTGTTTCCCTTCACAATCAAATTTTAGTAAATTACATTTCCTGTCTGATTGAATCTTCTATCACATTCATTTAATCGTACAAATCAATTAAATTTAAGTAATCTGTATATATATTTTATTCTTCTTCTTCTTTTTCTGTTCTTTTTCTTCTGATTCAAATTGATTCCATATGTCGACTCCAATTCACTACAAAACAAATACAGATACAATTCAGTTAGACATCGTGATCAGCTTTATTCATTTTGATATTTTTCTTTTGATTCTTATTCTTGATCGATTCTTCCTGTCGATCCCATATCACCACTACAGACAACCTTCTTACAGCATTCAGTGTATACTCACACTTTATATATTTCTTCTGCAATTCGATGACAAAAATCAAACAGACAGATACAAAATTTATCAGCTGTCAATAACAGTTAAAGCGTACGAATCTGTTTCAAGTCCCTATCTATTTCTATTTTCTTATTTCCTTCTTCCTGTTCGAGATTCTCTGTCGACCATAGCTGCACTACAAACCAAATCAATTGTACCTTTGAGTTCTATTACAATCGTTCAAATGCACAATATATATATCCGCTACTGCAATTGTAAAAATAAAAACATAAATATTAAGATAGATATACATATATTACTTACACATATATAAACACCCACATCAAGTATCACCACACACCACCACTAGCATCCACCACCTCTGCTATTTGCTGCAACTCGACAAACCAACAATCAAACACCAATCATCACGCCACTATGGTTTCCTGTTCTATTGCTGTACAACCACCAAAGCCAACACCAATTAAAACACCACCGGACTGCTACTAATGTACTGTAAGTTTCTGTTTTTCTGTATAACCACAACCATCATCGAACGCCTATAAAACCTAAACCATCACTTGCTGCTACTGCTACTTTTGTTTAAACGAAACCAAACACCATCACCTTTACTCCCGTATTCTCTAACTCTTCTCTCTCTCTTCTATAAATTCACGAGCTGCTGCGTTTCTAATCAACGAAGACAATAAGAATGATGATAAGCAATGAACTAGATATTGATTAAGTGTAAGTTGGTGAAGTGATAAAGAAAGTGGTGAATAAAAATGAGACGAATGAATGCTACATATATTTTCTATTCTGTTTCCTTTTTGATTGAACCCCACTCCCCACCGAAAAGAAAACCCACTTGCAAAAAGATCATGTCTACAGCTGTAACTTTCCCTATTCCTGTTTAGCAAAGAATTGTGGGGATAATGACAATTAAAACAATACAGTAAAGAAATCGAATGATGAATTTCAATGATGAGGTTTTAGTGGAGAAACTGTCGACCCATTCCAAAATAAATAAAGACCCCACCTTCATTAAACCCTACAGAATACGGATTCCATATTATTTCTTTTCCTTTTTAGTTTGGAAATAAATCGGTTCAACTAGATACCACAAAAGATCATCCCAACAGAGTTTTACTCAAGCCCAAGTATTATGTCTGGCCCAATATCATATTTCAACTAAGTTAATCGGGTAACTATAGCTACTTCTGTATGTGACCCAACTGCTATTCTGATTATATTCCAGCCGACAACCATCACCAATTGAACACCATTTTAAACCACCATCTTAATTGGAACCGTTCAATTTCTGTTTCATCACGCAATCCACCACTTCGTGAACTTAGCTCGAATAAAACCCACTTAATATTGCTTCTATTTCGTGAACCTACAACACAGTTCATTTACCACTATCACTTCTGTTTTGATTCAATAAACAAAGGAGATGATACTGTGGTAATGATTATGATACTGTTTCGATAGTAATGATAAATAAATGATAAAATAAAGATGAATAAGATATGTAAGGTTATGATTTTATGTAAGATAGTAAGATGATGATGATGGTAAATATTAAGTGATAATGAACGAAGATTATGATTATGATTATGATGCAAAGATGATCGTGATCATAATGATATCATGGTGACGATGAGAAGGGATACAGTGAAGTGACAATCGATAATATTGATGGGTATGATAAAACAGAAAACGGGTTAAAATAAATAAAAAGATAATTAAAACAGAAAAATATGAAGTAGAGCATTGGTTAGGGATATTCTCTGTTAAGCGAGAGGTCACGGGTTCGAGCCCGGGCATGGGCAGTTAATCTTTTTGGAGCTTTTTCTAGTGAGGTAGTTATTATTATTATTATTATTATTATTATTATTATTATTATTTATTATGATTGATAATATTATTATTATTATTATTATTATTATTATTATTATTATTATTATTATTATTATTATTATTATTATTATCATAAGTATTACTATTAATATTACTTATATTACTATTAGTATTATCATTATCATTATTATTAAAATTATTATGATTATGAAAATAAAAGTTTTTAATGATATTGTTAAAGTGATATAAAGATAAGAATCATAATTATGAATAAATGTTAATATGAAAATGATAAAATTATAATTAAGATTCAAATGGAGTATTATTATTATTATCCTTATTTATTAATATAATTATTATTTTTACAAACAAAAGATATTTATATGAAAATATATATTTATTACATATATCATAAGTTCATTAATATTAGATTTTTAATATATTAACTAATATAAATATAATATTGCTTATATTAATATAACATTTAGTAGAATGTATATATCATATAAGTATTGTAACAAATTATAAGGATTAATATAATTAATATATATTATAGAATATATATAAACTTAGTTGATTAATATTACAATGTGTTAATATATATACTTAATATAGGTTCGTGAATCCGAGGCCAACCCTGCATTGTTCAGTTCTGTCGTATGCATATTTTTACTACAAAATATCGTATAGTGAGTTCATTTGATCCCTTTTTATTAAATGTTTTTGCATTATATTTTTGGGACCGAGAATACATGAAATGCTTTTATAAATGTTTGACAAGATAGATACAAGTAAAACATTCCTTTAATGAATTAGTTGGACGTTATAATTGCCACTAATTGACGTGAATATTTCTCCCTGATTATCATAGCTTGGTAACCTAAGAATTAGTTGGACGTTATAATTGCCACTAATTGACGCGAATCCTAAAGGTAGCTACCGGGTTTAACACCCCCACCCAGAATGTTCACTAGACAGTAGAGCTAGTGGGTGTTGTGTTTAGTACTTCGAGGTTTATATATTTATACAGACAAGAGGTTCTGTTTTGGGGATATTATTTATGCGCATTAAATGTTAAGGTCGGTTACCAAGCAGAGATTATGTATAGAGAGAATGATTTTATACACAGGTTATGTGTATGTTATTTTTGTGCACGAGATATGTGTACGGTTATTAAAAATCGCGAGGCAACCTACGGGGGAGAAAAGGATACGAACCTACTCTGCCAAGCATTATGAAAAATGGTTTCGTACACGAGATAGGTGTACTGTATTTAAATCTTGTGGTCTATCAAAATTACCGAATCTTATGATTTTATGATAAACTTATGAACTCACCAACCCTTTGGTTAGCACTTTTAAAACATGTTTATTCTCAGGTCTGAAAGAAATCTTCCGCTGTGCATTTGCTCATTTTAAAGATATTACATGGAGTCGTTCATGGCATATAGATTTCAGTACCTCGCAATGGGACCAGCTGTTGAAGACTTCGTCCAGATGGATTTGGACGGGTCGTCTGGAGCGAATTCATATTACGCTACAAAGTGCTATTAACTACTCATAATATGAAGAAAATGCTTTTATATTAACAAATTCATATTACGCTACAAAGTGCTATTAACTACTCATAATATTCTATATGATTAACTCATTCGGCTATTTTTGAAGGGAATGGCCTCAGTCACGAACAAAGCTTGAACACTGAAGAACTTCAAGCCTTTGCTGCAAGTGTTGCTGCAGTGGTGGCTGCAATGAACAACAACAACAACAACAACCAATCGGGTTCCAGCAGTGGAGCGAACAATACAGGCAACCATGTAGGATGTTCCTACAAAGCTTTTATGGCCTGTAAACCAAATGATTTTGAAGGGACCGAAGGACCCATTGGATTAAAATGGTGGACGGAGAAAGTCAATGCCGTGTTCGCAATTAGCAACTGTTCGGAAGAGGACAAAGTGAAGTATGCCTCACATACTTTTAAGGGTACTGCATTGACATGGTGGAATACCTACATGGATCAAGTAGGACAGAATACCGCCTACGCTCTTCCATGGTCCGCCTTCAAGCACATGATGAAGGAAGAATACCAGCCCCAAACAGAAATCAACAAGCTCAAGACAAAGCTTAGAGAACTGACAACCCAAGGTTATGACGTCACCAGCTACGAGCGACATTTCACAGAACTGGCTTTAATGTGTCCTGGAGCATTTAAGGATGAGGAAGCCAAAATAGAAGCATTCGTGAAGGGATTACCGGAACAAATTCAGGAGCTTGTAGATTTAAACGACCCTACAACAATGCAGAAAGCAAGTCGTATGGCCCATAAACTCATAGGCCAAATTGAAGGGAGGATGAAAGTGCAGGAGGCCGAGGAGGCCAAAATGAAAGAAGGTAAAAGAAAGTGGGAAGAAAGCGGTGACAAGGGTCACCAACCCAACAACAATAACTAAAATAACCACCACAACAACAACAACAACAACAACAATTACAACAATCATCGCAACAACAATCGCAACAACCATCGCAACAACAAAAATCGCAACCTCAACAACAACTACAACAATAACAACAACAACCATCCCAACAACAACAATAACCCCAATTACAATAACAACAACAACAACAACAACCTCAATCGCATCAACAATAACAATAACTATAACAACAACAGGAGGCAGAAAGTTCCGTGCCCAAGATGTGAAACCAATCATCCGGAAATGTTCTGTAGGGTGTTATGTACCAAGTGTAATAGGAAAGGTCATAGTGCGGCAAAGTGTTAGATTTACGGACCACAGGCTTACGGAAATAGAGGAGCAAATAATGGCGTCATTATTTGTCATGGATGTGGGAAGCCGGGCCATTTCAAAAACGCATGTCCTAATCAAGGGAATAATAACGAGCAAGGCCGTGGAAGAGCCTTCAACATCAATGGGGCAGAAGCACAGGAAGACCCGGAGCTTGTTACGGGTACGTTTCTTATCGACAATACACCTACTCATGTTTAATTTGATTCGGGTGCGGATAGAAGTTATATGAGTAGAGAATTTTGTGCCAAACTAAATTGCCCGTTAACGCCTTTGGATAATAAGTGTATAGTCGAAGTAGCGAACGGTAAACTAATTAAGGTTGATAAAATTTGTCGTAATCGAAAAATTAGTTTAACTAGCAAAACGTTTACAATTGATTTAATACCGGTGGAATTAGGAAGCTTCGATGTAATTATTGGTATGGACTGGATGTCCAAAGTAAAAGCCGAGCGATGATAGATTACCCTTAATGGTGTACGGAGAAAAGGGTAATGCTAAATTAAATCTTATTAGTAGTTTGAATGCGCGCAAAATAATAAGAAAAGGTTGCTATGCCGTACTAGCACACGTCAAGAAAGTTGAAACCGAAGAAAAGAAAATCGATGACGTTCCCGTCGTAAAAGAATTTCCTGAGGTGTTTCCAGACGAATTACCGGGACTACCTCCACACCGATCCTTCGAATTCCAAATAGATCTTATACTAGGAGAAGCACCTATAGCTCGTGCTCTATATAGACTTGCACCTACCGAAATGAAAGAATTACAAAGTCAACTACAAGAACTATTAGAGCGTGGTTTCATTCGACCGAGTACGTCACCATGGGGAGCTCCAATCCTTTTCGTCAAAAAGAAAGATGGGTCTTTTCACATGTGTATCGATTACCGTGAGCTGAATAAAGTAACCATCAAAAACTAATACCCTTTACCGAGAATCGACGACCTATTTGATCAACTCCAAGGTTTGAGCGTATACTCCAAAATCGACTTAAGGTCGGGTTATCATCAACTGAGGGTTAAAGAAGCCGATATACTAAAAACAGCCTTCAGAACTCGTTATGGCCACTACGAATTCATGGTTATGCCATTCGGTGTAACCAATGCACCCGCAGTATTCATGGACCTCATGCACCGAGTATGTAGTACATATTTAGATAAGTTTGTTATTGTCTTTATTGATGACATTCTTATCCATTCGAAGAATAACCAGGAGCATGAACAACACTTGAGACCTGTGTTAGAGTTGTTAAGAAAAGAACAACTTTATGCAAAATTCTCTAAATGCGCTTTTTGGTTAAAAGAAGTACAATTTCTTGGCCATGTAGTTAGTAGTAATGGAATCAAAGTTGATCCTGCCAAGATTGAAACCATTAAAAATTAGGAAACCCCAAAAACTCCAACGCAAATACGTCAATTTTTAGGTTTAGCCGGGCACTATAGGAGATTTTATTCATGATTTCTCCCGAGTAGCAAAAACTTTAATGAAACGACCCGTCCTAATCCATCTCGACGAATACATTACATTTGGTTACATCGCGAGGTACTTGACCTCTATATGATAAATTTTACAAACATTGCATTCGTTTTTAAAAAGACAAACTTTCATTACATCGAAAGTTAACGGCATGCATATCATTTCATAATATATCCAACTATAATTGACTTAATAATAATCTTAATGAACTCAACGACTTGAATGCAACGTCTTTTGAAATATGTCATGAATGACTCCAAGTAATATCTCTAAAATGAGCAAATGCACAGTGGCAGATTTTGTAGCGACCCCGACAAATCGTCAAGTGACGGCGTCGGCTACGTGGGTCCCATTACCTGATTATAAGTCTTTAAGATAACGTTTGACCGAAAATATGTCGCATACAATTCATAAAGGATGTTCCAATGTTTACAAAAGTAATTCCCAAGACAAGTACATAACAAAAGTTATTATTCATATGAAACACGCGCGACATAGTTTAAAATAGCCAAAAAGACGCTCCACGTATGCAAGTATACTCGACATCCAATGCAAGTATCAAAAAGTATGTGCGGAAGCATGTATCACTTAAGTTCAAGGACCTGAGAAAAACATAGAGAATCTGTCAACGAAAACGTTGGTGAAATCATAGGTTTAAGTAAGTAAATGAGTAATAGTAAGTTGAACCACAAGATTTGCAACATCGATAAAGCCATAGTACATTCTAAAAGTTAATATTCACGAGCACCCAATTATCAAAGCTTAACGTTCCGTCCGTTGAATACCCCATCAATTAGTGCTAGAACAACACTGTTCCCGAAAATATATTTCATTCGTAAACGGTAGCGAACCGTTTGAATGAGGGTTTGTCAAACCCATATGGCCATATAACATAAGTTCTCGCTTACACCATCTGATGTAACTAATGATAATCGGATTGAGGATTTTCGTTCTAAACTCGTATGTAGAATGTTTGTTTTCCCGTTCTTGTGTTCACTTAGTTCAAAAGAATCGTTTATGTTTTCTCATCCCAAAAGTAAGTTTAAAAGAGTAAAAGTGGGACTATGATCTCACCTTGAGTGCACGAGTAGTAAAGTACTTCAACAAGTAACGTGTGCAAAGAACAATGCTAGTCTTGACCTAAACAATAGGTTGTATCAATAACGGTAAACACGATAGGTCAAAGATGTTCAATTAGTCCTATGGCTCGTTACGACTCAATCATAATAGCATGTGAGTCAAATTGTCATGTTTCATGCAAGGTACAAGTATAAAAACATGTTAGAACGATTGCACAAATATTTGGTTAAATTTGATTAAAAGTCAACTTGGTCGGGTCAAAGTCAACAGAAAAGTCAACGGGGTCGGGTTGGATATCCGACAATTTTTCTAAGTTACATAATCATATATGAGCATGTTGGCCAAGTTTCATGTTAATCGGAAGTCCGTAGCATAGCAAACATTTTCATGTCAAATGACCAAGCGAACAGCCAGTTTTAGCTATATGGGACGGCGTCCTGGGAAGCTAGACGGCGTCCCGGTTTGAAGTCTGGGACGGCGTCCCGATAAGCTAGACGGCGTCCCGGCTTGAAGGCTGGGACGGCGTCCCCAGATGCTAGACGGCGTCCCGGCTGTTTTCCAGGCCCTGTTGTTTGCTGCAACTCTAAGTGCACGAACCAACAATCAAACCAACCCAAATTACAAACCGCAAACAATTAGAACATGTATTTTATATCACTGGAAAGGTAATTTGACGAGGAAAACACCTAGACACATTTCATCAAGCAATTCAACGCTTACACACCCCAAAATCGCATTTAAACGTTCATAATCAAGGTTCAAGTTCCAAATATGCATTTCATGATTCGGGCAACCAATTTACATGTATGTTATGCCGTTTCGAAGGTAATCAAACACACATTGCAACAAAACACTTAACAACAATATCTCATAGCATTTGACGCATCAAAAGTTCATGTAAAGCTCATCAAACCCTAATCCAAAATCACAAATTCAACAATCTTGCATATGAAACTAATCCATGTCAACCTACATACCAATTTGAAGCTAGCGATGTTAGGAACACAATTAAAACATGAACTTTCATCATTCAACAACATATGAACACCTAAAACTCAAGATTAAGCAAGCATTCTTTCAATATGAACTAGTTACATCAAAATATCAAAAACGAGCTTACAAATCATATAAACAAACTAGACTCGAGCCATAGACACTAATTAACAACCTTATAACTTAAAAATCTCAAGAACACAAGAATTAGTGATTTTAGAAAGTTACCCAAAATTGATGAAATCGGTATGGAAACGAAGAGGAGATCACGAGGAGTTCAAATATGCAATTTGTTTTGATTGAATCCTTCTTGAACGAATTTAGATGATGATTGAAGGTTTGAGGGTTTGAGAGGAAAAGGTGAAGTATTATTTTGGGGAGGTGATAGAATGAATGGAGAGGAAAGAGTTGACTAGTTGACCTAGTCATCTCTTTCTCCATTTGGCAACTTTAGTCCCTCAACTTAGGAAACGGGTACGGGAATTACCTAAACGAGATAATTCAAACGCGTATTAACGAGATGTGTTATAAACATATAACGTAACTTAAATAGTTAAACGGAAAAGTAAATGGAAAAAGGCGGGATGTTACATTACCTACACCTTAAAAGAAATTTCGTCCCGAAATTTAAGTAGGCGTAGTAGTCGTTGTTTCTTCCTCAAGATCTTGGGTTTCCGAATTCACGAATAGATGAGGATACTTCCTTTGCATTTGATCTTGTCTTTCCCAAGTAAACTCGGGTCCCCTTTTGGCGTTCCAACGGACCTTAACAATCGGGATTCGGCTTTGTTTCAATGTCTTGACGGAGGTGTCCACAATTTCAACCGGTTCCTCCACGAAATGAAGTTTGTCATCAATGGTGAGCTCCTCGAGAGGAATGACGATATCGGGTTCGGCAAGACACTTTTTCAAGTTGGATACATGGAAAGTAGGATGAACGGAGCTCAATTGAGGCGGAAGATCTAAACGATAAGCAACGGTTCCAATACGCTCCAAGATTTCGAAAGGACCAATATACCGCGGATTTAGCTTCCCGCGTTTCCCAAAACGGATTACACCCTTCCAAGGTGCGACTTTTAACATTACTCGGTCACCGGCTTGAAATTCAAGATCGTTGCGTCGTTTGTCGGTATAGCTCTTTTGACGACTTCGGGCCGTCCTAAGCCTATCTCGAATTTGAATGATTTTCTCGGTGGTTTCGTGAATGAGTTCGGGTCCGGTGATTTGCACGTCGCCTACCTCGGCCCAACAAAGAGGTGAACGACATTTGCGGCCATATAGCGCTTCAAAAGGTGCGGCTTTAATACTCGCGTGATAACTATTGTTGTAAGAGAACTCGGCGAGAGGTAAGTGCTTGTCCCAAGCTTTTCCGAAATCAACCACGCAAGCTCGTAACATGTCCTCTAAGGTTTGAATTGTACGTTCGCTTTGTCCATCGGTTTGAGGATGATATGCGGTGCTCATGTCTAAACGCGTTCCCAACGCTTCTTGCAATGTACGCCAAAATCTAGAAACGAAACGGCCATCTCGGTCGGAGATAATCGATAAAGGTACACCGTGTCGGGCTACGATCTCCTTAATGTAAAGTTGTGCAAGTTTCTCCATTTTGTCCGTTTCTTTCATGGCAAGAAAGTGTGCGGATTTGGTGAGACGGTCAACAATAACCCAAATGGTATCATAACCGCCCGTCGTTTTTGGTAGCTTGGTGATAAAATCCATTGTTATCCTTTCCCACTTCCATTGCGGGATCTCGGGTTGTTGGAGTAATCCGGACGGTCTTTGGTGTTCGGCTTTGACTTTGGAACATGTCAAGCACTTGGAAACATAAGTAGCTACGTCCCTTTTGATGTTCGGCCACCAATATAGTTGTTTAAGGTCTTGGTACATCTTATTGGCACCGGGGTGAATCGAGTATCGTGACTTATGGGCTTCATCTAAAATAAGGCTTCGTAGATCCCCATAACTAGGCACCCAAATTCTTCCGGCGAAATATCGGAGTCCGGTTTCTTTAACTTCGAATCGAGAGGTGAGGACGTTCAAGTGTTCGAGAGAGATGTTTTCATCCTTGAGAGCCTCATCTTGGGCTACCCGAATTTGACTATTAAGGTTGGTGTGAATGGTGATGTTTAAAGCTCGGACACGGAGAGGCACCGCTCTTTCTTTTCGACTTAAGGCATCGGCTACTACATTTGCCTTCCCGGGATGGTAACGAAGCTCGCAATCGTAATCGTTTAAGGTTTCAATCCACCTTCGTTGTCTCATGTTTAGTTGCTTTTGATCGAATATGTGTTGAAGGCTTTTGTGATCGGTGAAGATAGTACTCTTGGTTCCATAAAGATAGTGTCTCCACATTTTAAGTGCAAAGACAACGGCTCCGAGTTCGAGATCATGTGTCGTATAGTTTCGTTCATGAATTTTGAGTTGTCGAGAAGCATAAGCAATGACTTTCGTTCGTTGCATCAATACACACCCAAAACCATGTTTTGAGGCATCGCAATATACAACAAAGTCATCATTGCCTTCGGGAAGTGACAAGATAGGAGCGGTGGTTAGCTTCGTTTTCAAGATTTGGAATGCGGATTCATGTTCGGTCGCCCAAATGAATTTCTTTCCCTTGTGAGTCAATGCGGTTAGAGGACGTGCAACCAAAGAGAAATTTTCGATGAATCTACGATAGTACCCGGCGAGACCCAAAAATTGACGAATGTGAGTAGGAGTAGTAGGAGTCTCCCATTTGCTAATGGCTTCGATTTTCGTTGGATCGACCTTAATACCTTGGTCACTTACAACATGACCAAGAAATTGAACTTCCTTTAACCAAAATTCACACTTGGAGAATTTGGCATAGAGTTGTTCTTGTCTTAAAAGTTCAAGCACAAGTCGGAGATGTTGTTCGTGCTCTTCTTCATTTTTAGAATAGATCAATATGTCATCGATGAACACAATAACGAATTTATCGAGATACGGTTTGCACACGCGGTTCATAAGATCCATGAACACCGCCGGTGCGTTAGTGAGACCAAATGGCATGACAAGGAATTCATAACTACCATAACGAGTTCGGAAAGCGGTTTTGGAGACATCTTCCCCCTTAACCCTCAATTGATGATAACCCGAGCGGAGATCGATTTTCGAATATACACAAGACCCTTGTAGTTGATCAAAGAGGTCATCGATGCGAGGAAGAGGATATCGGTTCTTAACCGTCAATTTATTTAGTTCACGATAATCAATGCACATTCGTAGGGATCCGTCTTTCTTTTTAACAAACAAAATCGGAGCGCCCCAAGGTGAATGGCTAGGTTGGATAAAACCACGATCAAGTAGTTCTTGGATTTGACTTTGCAATTCTTGCATTTCAGATGGAGCGAGTCTATATGGTGCACGCGCTACGGGTGCGGCTCCTGGAATAAGATCGATTTGAAATTCAACCGGTCGATGAGGTGGAAGACCCGGTAATTCGTCGGGAAATACATCGGAATAGTCACTAACAATTGGCACATCATCGATGTGCTTCTCATCGGACTCGACTTTCTTAACGTGAGCAAGGATCGCAAAACAACCCTTACGGAGTAGTTTTCTAACTTTAATACTCGAAACGAGGTTGAGTCCGGTGCAACTCTTATCGCCATAGACGATCAAAGGTTCACCATTCTCGATAGGAATTCGGATTGCGTTAAGATCACAAAGAATGTGAGATTTCGTTTTGACTAACCAATTCATACCGATTATTACATCAAAGCTTCCTAGTTCCATGGGTATCAAGTCAATTTCAAATTCCTTACCCAAAATGTTCAAAGTACACCCCCGGTAATATGTGTCGGCACTTAAGAGTTTTCCGTCGGCCACTTCGATGGAATAAGTAGTATCTAAAGGGTGTGGTGGAGTGCAAAGGGTAGGAGCTAAAGTCTTGGACACAAAACATTTATCGGCACCCGAATCGAATAAGCAAGTAACATAAGAGTTGTTGAGAAGAAACGTACCCGTGACTAGTTCATTGTCATCTCGGGCTTCCTCGGTGTTGATGTTAAAGGCTCGGCCTCGGTTGTTGGGGTTGGCTTTCTTTTTCGGGCATTCGTTCTTATAATGGCCCGTTTGGCCACATTCATAACAAGTGACCGTCCTTGGAGGATTGGGCCCCTTTCGAGCGACGGGGGCGGTGCTTGTGCAATTGTTGGCCCTATGACCAACTCCTTGGCAACGGTGACAAATTAGCTTGTTACATTCGCCGTAATGATGTTTGTGGCACTTGTTGCACAAAGGTAAGTTTCCGACATAACCCTTCTTGCCGTCGTTGTTGAAAGGCTTTTTGGTGAAGGTGTTGTTGTTGTAGTTGGTTGATGGAGTGGCTTCCCATTTCCTTTTGTTGCCACCCGACTTGTCCTCGGCCTTAGGAGCCGGCACTACGATTTCGTCAACCGTTTCAATTAGTTGGCGAGCCATGTTCATAGCGGCTTGATGAGTAGTGGGTTTGGATGACATCACCCCTTGTTTGATGCTTTTTGGAAGACCGAGCATGTAGAGCTCAATCCTTTGAGATTCGGGGTTAACAAGATTAGGACACATCAAGGATAGTTCGGCGAAGCGTTGATTATAAGCTTTAAGATCGTTTCCGACCGCTTTCAAAGCTCTTAGTTCTTCTTCAAGCTTTCGGGTTTCTTCGCGCGGAAAATATTCGACAATCATCTTTTCCTTCAAATCGGTCCAAGAGAGGGCATGAGCTTCATCGGTACCCACCGATTGAACATAGGTGTTCCACCAAGTGAGAGCAACACCGAAGAACGTGTGGGTGGAGTATTTGACCTTGTCTTGATCCCGACAACCGCTTATGCTAAAGACGGCCTCGGTTTGTTCAAACCAACGAGTAAGCACAACCGGTCCACCGGTTCCATCATAAGTGTGAGGTTTGCACCCCATGAAAGCTTTGTAGGAGCATCCCTCGTTTGAGTTACCGGCCCCATTGTTGTTGTTGTTGTGGTTGTGGTTGTTGTTATTGTTGTTGGAAGAGTGACCGGCCATGGCCGCATCTACGGCGGTAGCTATCATCCGTTCGAGAGCTTGTTCGGGAGTTTCATTGCGGCGTACACGACGAGGAGCCATTGTTCCTTCAAAACAAAAGAATACCGTTGGTTAGTATTCTAAATAATACTAACCGTGATATGGGATAAAGATAAAGAGAAAATTATCCTTGACCCGCCTTAAATTCTTTATGTCATAATGTCGGTATGTTCATATGAGTCACCGTAATATAATTTCCGGGAATTATATTACCCTAATTCATATGTGCATTCGACATTACATCATATAGTCAAGGTGGCGTGTCAATTTAATTATACAACGCAAGATTTAGATAGGATAAGAGTAGATATGAGTAAGAGAGTTCGAGTATAAATGCACAATTTGTCAAATAATTCCTACTTCAGTCTATATGCCGGTTGTAGTCTAGATTCACCTATGTACCCTATGACTCGGGGTGGACACAAATGAACTCTAAATCCCTACAACCAAGGCTCTGATACCAACTGTAGCGACCCCGACAAATCGTCAAGTGACGGCGTCGGCTACGTGGGTCCCATTACCTGATTATAAGTCTTTAAGATAACGTTTGACCGAAAATATGTCGCATACAATTCATAAAGGATGTTCCAATGTTTACAAAAGTAATTCCCAAGACAAGTACATAACAAAAGTTATTATTCATATGAAACACGCGCGACATAGTTTAAAATAGCCAAAAAGACGCTCCACGTATGCAAGTATACTCGACATCCAATGCAAGTATCAAAAAGTATGTGCGGAAGCATGTATCACTTAAGTTCAAGGACCTGAGAAAAACATAGAGAATCTGTCAACGAAAACGTTGGTGAAATCATAGGTTTAAGTAAGTAAATGAGTAATAGTAAGTTGAACCACAAGATTTGCAACATCGATAAAGCCATAGTACATTCTAAAAGTTAATATTCACGAGCACCCAATTATCAAAGCTTAACGTTCCGTCCGTTGAATACCCCATCAATTAGTGCTAGAACAACACTGTTCCCGAAAATATATTTCATTCGTAAACGGTAGCGAACCGTTTGAATGAGGGTTTGTCAAACCCATATGGCCATATAACATAAGTTCTCGCTTACACCATCTGATGTAACTAATGATAATCGGATTGAGGATTTTCGTTCTAAACTCGTATGTAGAATGTTTGTTTTCCCGTTCTTGTGTTCACTTAGTTCAAAAGAATCGTTTATGTTTTCTCATCCCAAAAGTAAGTTTAAAAGAGTAAAAGTGGGACTATGATCTCACCTTGAGTGCACGAGTAGTAAAGTACTTCAACAAGTAACGTGTGCAAAGAACAATGCTAGTCTTGACCTAAACAATAGGTTGTATCAATAACGGTAAACACGATAGGTCAAAGATGTTCAATTAGTCCTATGGCTCGTTACGACTCAATCATAATAGCATGTGAGTCAAATTGTCATGTTTCATGCAAGGTACAAGTATAAAAACATGTTAGAACGATTGCACAAATATTTGGTTAAATTTGATTAAAAGTCAACTTGGTCGGGTCAAAGTCAACAGAAAAGTCAACGGGGTCGGGTTGGATATCCGACAATTTTTCTAAGTTACATAATCATATATGAGCATGTTGGCCAAGTTTCATGTTAATCGGAAGTCCGTAGCATAGCAAACATTTTCATGTCAAATGACCAAGCGAACAGCCAGTTTTAGCTATATGGGACGGCGTCCTGGGAAGCTAGACGGCGTCCCGGTTTGAAGTCTGGGACGGCGTCCCGATAAGCTAGACGGCGTCCCGGCTTGAAGGCTGGGACGGCGTCCCCAGATGCTAGACGGCGTCCCGGCTGTTTTCCAGGCCCTGTTGTTTGATGCAACTCTAAGTGCACGAACCAACAATCAAACCAACCCAAATTACAAACCGCAAACAATTAGAACATGTATTTTATATCACTGGAAAGGTAATTTGACGAGGAAAACACCTAGACACATTTCATCAAGCAATTCAACGCTTACACACCCCAAAATCGCATTTAAACGTTCATAATCAAGGTTCAAGTTCCAAATATGCATTTCATGATTCGGGCAACCAATTTACATGTATGTTATGCCGTTTCGAAGGTAATCAAACACACATTGCAACAAAACACTTAACAACAATATCTCATAGCATTTGACGCATCAAAAGTTCATGTAAAGCTCATCAAACCCTAATCCAAAATCACAAATTCAACAATCTTGCATATGAAACTAATCCATGTCAACCTACATACAAATTTGAAGCTAGCGATGTTAGGAACACAATTAAAACATGAACTTTCATCATTCAACAACATATGAACACCTAAAACTCAAGATTAAGCAAGCATTCTTTCAATATGAACTAGTTACATCAAAATATCAAAAACGAGCTTACAAATCATATAAACAAACTAGACTCGAGCCATAGACACTAATTAACAACCTTATAACTTAAAAATCTCAAGAACACAAGAATTAGTGATTTTAGAAAGTTACCCAAAATTGATGAAATCGGTATGGAAACGAAGAGGAGATCACGAGGAGTTCAAATATGCAATTTGTTTTGATTGAATCCTTCTTGAACGAATTTAGATGATGATTGAAGGTTTGAGGGTTTGAGAGGAAAAGGTGAAGTATTATTTTGGGGAGGTGATAGAATGAATGGAGAGGAAAGAGTTGACTAGTTGACCTAGTCATCTCTTTCTCCATTTGGCAACTTTAGTCCCTCAACTTAGGAAACGGGTACGGGAATTACCTAAACGAGATAATTCAAACGCGTATTAACGAGATGTGTTATAAACATATAACGTAACTTAAATAGTTAAACGGAAAAGTAAATGGAAAAAGGCGGGATGTTACAGATTTCTTTCAAACCTGAGAATAAACATGCTTTCAAGTGTTAACCAAAAGGTTGGTGAGTTCAATAGTTTATCATAAATAATCATTTTCATTAATTTAATAGACCACAAGATTTTCATATCTCATAAACATCATGCATCTGCATAAAAATCATTCATATGGATTGAACCCCTGGTAACCGACATTAACAAAATGCATCTAGAATATCCCCAAAACAGAACCACTCGTCTGTAGAGAAAAATTGAAGTACGAAAGCAGGTCAAATTCTCTGACTGGGGCGTGTCAAAGCCCATAGATCTATCTTTAGGATTCACGTCAATTGGTGGCAATTATAATAAACACCAATTCTTAGGCTACCAAGTTCAACAAGGCGATATCCGGTATAAAAATTCAACCATAGAATGTAGTTTCGATTACTTATGTCTATTTCGTCAAACATTAATAAAAGTGCATGTATTCGCAGTCCCAAAAATATATATATATTGCAAAAGAATTTAAAAAGGGAGCAAATGAAACTCACAATACAATACTTTGTAGTAAAAATATTCATTTGACGATACTGAACAATACAGGGTTGGCCTTGAATTCACGAACCTATATATATATATATATATATATATATATATATATATATATATATATATATATATATATATATATATATATATATATATATACTCGTAATCGAACAATTTCATATATTATAACTTTATATATTATATATTTAATTTGTATATATATTTAAAAATGATGATTATTTGTATATAGTTATATATATGTATGTGTGTGTGTGTGTATATATATATATATATATATATATATATATATTAAAAATAACAAATTGGTTATATATATATATATATATATATATATATGAATATTTATATAAAGATTGTTAATATAATTAATTCATATGTAATATTACTTATAAGTATATTTTTATACACATAATAATATATAATATTAATAATAGTAAATAAAAGTTGTATTTGATTATAATGATAATTTTAATAATAACATTACTTATAATAATAGTAATTATAATAAGAATCATAATGATATTAATGATATTAGTAGTAAAAATGATAATAATAATAATAATAATAATAATAATAATTATATAGTTGTAATGATATCAAAATAACAATTTTTGGTAAAAATGATAATAATTTTTAATATTAACATTACTAATGATGGTAATCATATTAATAATACTTTTGTTACTATTAACAGTAATAGTACTAAAAATGATACAATGCTAATATTTATGAAAATAATATTAATTTGTAGTATGATAGTAATAATAATACTTAACTTAACAATAATAATAATAATAGTAATCATATTTGTAATTTTAATTATTGATATTAAATGATAACTATTATTGCTAGTAGTAATAATAATAATAATAAATATAATATTAGTCATAATAATAATAATTTCTAATAATAACATAACAATAATAATAATAATAATAATAATAATAGTAATAATAATAATAATAATAATAATAATAATAATAATAATAATAATAATAATAATAATAATTTTGATAATGAAATCTACCTTTCCAAGCTTTTCTAAAAAAAATATGCCCCGAACCGGGCTCGAACCCAAGACCTCTCGCTCACCCATATGTGATGACCCGGGAATTTTTGACCAAATTTAAACTTGATCTTTATATAATTTCGGCACGATAAGCAAAGTCTGTATTGTTAAGTCTCGAAAACTTTGAAACGAATTACATGAATACATTTACCCTTTAACTATTCCCGATGATTCACGAACCATTGTGTGTATGTAAATATATAATTAAATATATAAATATAAAAGTTTAACTATATGTAATTTAAAAGGAATCTATATAAATATATATGCTTCTATGTCTAAATATTATAATTATATATACTTAAATATATACGTATATATATTATGTGTAAATACTTAATTATATATTTTATAAATAGTAAACATTACATAAGTAATAAATTGTAAAAGTTGTATATTAAATGTAAATACAAGTTTAATTATAATTGTTATATTATTGTTACATTCATTACTATTATTAATATTCATATTAGTATTATTAGTATTATTAAAATTATAATATGAAGTTGTTATATGAGACTTGTTATATTATTATTACTATTGGTATTATTATAATTATTATTATTATTGTTATTAACAATATTATCATTTATCATTATTATTATTAGAATCCTTAATAAAAATTAAAAAAAATTAATAGATTTTTCTAATAAACTATATCATTAATTTGTGTTATAAAATCTAATATAACATATATATATATATAAATATCGTGATATATAAATATATATATATACAGAATTATATATAAATATAACTACAATTATATATAAATGATATATATGTAATAATTCGTACGAGTAGTTAACAATAGCTATCAAAACTGTACCTGAATTTTGTCTATGTTGGATATTGTTACAAGTTGTTTTCGAATCCAATAATTGATCTTTACATATAATTAACGGCAATTGAAGTAAAATAGAAACAAGAGAAATAAAAGAAAAAGGCATCGCTCCCTCTGTTCTTGATAAAAAAATTTAAAACTCGATTTCGAAATAGATTTCAAAATCCATCAATGTAGTCGTGTTAGGAATCGTTTATGTAAACTTTCTCTAAAATCCTAACTTTCAATTCCTCTTATCGAATTCGAATTTCGGAGTCAAAGATTTTATTTTCAAAAGTCAAACGTTGTGTTTTTTGGGAAATTCGATTTGGTTTTTATGTTTTGAGATCAATTGATAGTTTAGAAAGTTTTTAAGAGAGGTTTGCAACCTATTTCATGTTATAATGTTTATCTAAATCGATCTAGAATTTAAAAATTGGATTTTGAGTTCATATGTTATCCTGTCGCTGTTGCTACTGCTTGTTTTATTTTTTTTCTGTTGGCTTAATTCAATTAGAGGTCATTTTTGTATAAGTTATAAATCCCAAAACCAACCAAAGTCTTGCTGTAACAAATCGTTTTGCTTAATATGGAGAAGAAGAAACGAAATCAGTTATTAATATACGAGTTATATATATTTTGGGGAGAAAGATAAGCAAAAAAACGAAAGTGCTTGAATGGTTAATGGGATTGATGGGTGAGCGGGAGGTCACGGGTTCGAGCCCGGGCGTGGGCATTTCTTTTTAGGAAAACATTGAAAGGTAGCCATTATTATGTTTATTTTTATTATTATCATTGTTATTATTTTTATGATTATTATTATTATTATTGTTGTTGGTATTATTATTATTAATGATTATTATTAATACAAACATTATAGATATTATTATTATTGTTACTAAAAAAATAGGTATTAGTTATCATTTACCATATTATCACAATTATAATTACAAATATGATTATTGTTAATATTATTGTGGTTACTAATATTAATATCATTTAAAATCTTATTTCAATTATCTTAATTATTGTTATTATTGATTATCATTTATAACCATTATTATTATTAACATAATAATTAGTATTGTTATTAATAAATTTATTATCACTATTATCATTAAGTAGTAAAATTGATATATTAATAGTTGCTATTATTATTATTATTATTATTATTATTATTATTAGTATTATAATTATTATTACTATCGTCATTATTATCATTCTTATCATTACTAGTATTATTACAAACGGATATTTTTATATAAAACTACATTACAATAATATTAAAATTACATAACACCATATTGTTATTATAAAAATGATAATTACTAAACGATATATAAATATATGTTTTTGGGACTGAGAATACATGCGCTGTTTTTTTTTTTATAACTGTTTTTACGAAATAGACATAAGTACGTGAAACTACATCCTATGGTTGAATTATCGAAATTGAATATGCCCTTTTTGTTAAGTCTGGTGATCTAAGAATTAGGGAACAGACACCCTAATTGACGCGAACTCTAAAGATAGATCTATCGGGCCCAACAAGCCCCATCCAAAGTACCGGATGCTTTAGTACTTCGAAATTTATATCATGTCCGAAGGAGGATCCCGGAATGATGGAGATATTCTTATATGCATATTGTGAATGTCGGTTACCAGGTGTTCAATCCATATGAATGATATTTTTGTCTCTATGCATGGGACGTATGTTTATGAGAAATGGAAATATGAAATCTTGTGGTCTATTAAAATTATGAAATGAGTATTTATGTTAAACTAATGAACTCACCAACCTTTTGGTTGACACTTGAAAGCATGTTTATTCTCAGGTATGAAAGAAATCTTCCGCTGTGCATTTGTTCATTTTTGAAATATTACTTGGAGTCATTCATGGCATATTTCAAAAGACGTTGCATTCGAGTCGTCGAGTTCATCAAGATTATTATTAAGTCAATTATAGTTGGATATATTATGAAATGGTATGCATGTCGTAAACTTTCGTTGTAAAGAAAGATTGTCTTTTAAAATCGAATGCAATTTTTGTAAAATGTATCATATAGAGGTCTAGTACCTCGCAATGTAATCAACTGTTATGAATCGTTTATAATTGATATGGACTTCGTTCGGATGGATTAGGACGGGTCCTTTCAGTTGGTATCAGAGACGTGGTCTTAGCGAA
Source organism: Rutidosis leptorrhynchoides (assembly GCF_046630445.1). NCBI lineage: Eukaryota > Viridiplantae > Streptophyta > Magnoliopsida > Asterales > Asteraceae > Rutidosis > Rutidosis leptorrhynchoides. The sequence continues at coordinate 247,499,264 of NC_092335.1, read as the reverse complement.
TCAGGTCTTGCATTAGTGAGTCTAACTGATAGTCGTTAGGATGCATTAGTGAGTCTGGACTTCGACCGTGTCTGCATGTCAAAAGTTTTGCTTATCGTTTTTGTCGGAAATCATCAATTTATCATCCTTAGGAAATTACCTGCTTATCATTCTTAGTCTAGACACATCTTACTGCAATGATTGCATGAATAGTGTATAGACAAAATTCATATCTTAGCATATCTACTAATCCATATCTTAGCGTATCTGTCACTGTAGACTTTATCTGACACGTTTCCTTAATTTTCTCCGTAATTCACGGGATCTTTGGAAGTATGTATAGATATTCTATATATAATTAGAATATCATTCGATATTCAAAAATCATTTCATATCAAAACCCTTTAACTGGTCGTGAGAGATGGATCCTACACCTAACTTGGATTCCATTAGTTCCGAAAGTGATTTCGAGATGTATATTGAAGCAGACTCCGAAGTCAATGAACCAGAAGTGCCTCAACCATTTAGTTATTTTTCTTTCTGGAGGAGATGGGGGTGGGTCCGAGACTTAATCATTCGATAGAGAAATGAAGAAGGCGAGCCCTACCGCGAACCAAACTTACCTCTTAACATCGGAGAAAACGATGTACTCACCGGTGAACCTATGCGCAACACTGTATTCACCCTTCTTGCTAAAGTTTTCCACCTCGAAGGTCGCATTACTATAATCTCAGAAAATATTCAACCTCTACTTTCGAATACCAATCGAAGGAGAATATTAGAAGAAGTTAGGGAACTTCGAATTGATAATCAAGATCTATCGAATCAGGTGAATGGATGGATAGAAATGATAGAGGGTAAAATAGAAAACCTGAAAAGGATGGTGCGTGATCTACAAGCCATACTTACTACTCCAACATCATCACCAACCTTAGCACCAACAACACTTGTAGCACCGACAGCAACAATACCACCATCAGCAGCACCAGCAGCATAACGAATACCAACAACAACAACATCATCACACGTCTCAACCTCACAATCTATACCTCAAGCATAATCATCGTTCTACGTATCGTTCTACATCAATTATCTTCGTTCTTCATGGCAATTATGTAATCTCTAATGTTTTAGAAATTATATATTCTTGTTCTAACCAAAAATCATATGAGTTTAATATCATATTAACTCATTAAATCCATGATTTCATCTGAAGAAAATATATAAATATATATGTTTTCATAAAGATTATAATTAAAAATTCTTTTGTACAAACTGTTAATGGTGAAAATATTTTAACGGGTAGGTAATACCCGAGAAATATTTAGATTTCACATTAATAAGTTACATTGTACGTTCTTCTAATCTGATTCAACGATCATTTACTATCCTACTTACACCCACAGATATACGTATCCGTTCACCGTAGAATAACCATTTTTATTCAATTTCATATTTGGATTTTGATCTATCAGAATCCAACAAGTGGCATAATGAAGAAATAATGGACACAATAAAAATTGATTAGAAACAGACTAATTAACAATATTAAATTTTATTAAGAAACTACGCTAACAAAATCCTAGCTAACTATTCCTAGCTAACTGTTAATTCCGTATTACATTTTATTTATCGCAATTTATTTTATCGCAATTTATATTCTCGCAATTTTATTTATTGTCATTTAATTTCTGTTATTTACTTTGAGCACTTTACTTATCGTTATTTAATTTCTGTTATTTATTTTATGCACTTTAAATATCGGGACACGTATACAAGGTTTTGACATATCATATCGACGCATCTATATATATTATTTGGAATCACCATAGACACTCTATATGCAGTAATGATTGAGTTCTCTATACAGGGTTGAGGTTAATTCTACAATAATATATATAGTTTGAGTTGTGATCGAGTCTGAGACATATACGGGTCACGACACGTATTAATTAATTCGAATATTATATATTAAACTATATATGAATTATTGGACTGTCAACTGTGGACTATCGACTGTGGACTAATAACATTGGATAATTAAATGAATTAAAATATTGATTATAACATATGAAACTAAACAATTCTTCAAGATGCCACTTGATTTCGTCTTAAACATCATTTGTATCTTAACGATTACAATCTGCGTTCAAACCTTTCATAATTTTTGAAAACACCTCAATCGAGAGGACGAACCAACCGCAATTCATCTATGGAAGAAAAGATTGATACATATAGTTATACACCTGAAAACACTTGGAACCTGAGTAAATGTTTAACACGTATCTGTGCTAGCACTTTTGGCGTTGTTATTACCGAAAATAACATTGCAATCCCTTTCCAAAATGTGTCAATTTTGTCACAACTTCAGCAAGTCAACTTCGATTTTCATTCGGATTAACCTTATTATAATCTTGATATATATGCGTGCTCTTTCGTTGTTATCGGGGAACCTTTTATATTCCACCATATTATCAGTAGACGTACCAGCAACCTCGTTGCTCCTTGGCTTAAATCTCTCCGACAAATCACTATATTTATCTACTGAAGTCTTATCATGTACTCATCCGCGTCTTGTAACGAAAACTGACATACCAATTACCGGGAATCAGCAATCAGTACTTTGAAAACTCACAGCATATCTACATCAACAGTTATATGTATAACATTCATCTCTTAGAATTATGATCTTTCATCTGAAATCCTGAAAAGCACTCAGTCTACAAATCAATACTCTGAATGTTGAAAAAGCTGAATGAAGCAGCAGAAACCGTAGACAACTGTACACGACCTTAATCATCGGAAGTTTGATGATAAAGAATAGTATGTTGGAAAAGCTCATAAAAGTTGGAACTGAAAAACGGATTGAGCTAACCATGAAGGAGACCAAGGACAAATACAAGGACCATACCCTATATTCAAAGAATCCAGGTAACTCTTGATCCGTTGAAATCTTTAGAGATTATCTTACTCCGAAGTCATGTTAAAATCTTGCAGAAAATCTTTCTCGATCAACCATCGAACTTAGAAATTCCAAAATATCATCATCAATATCTTCGATATTTCTGAGGATATTTTCATAAATATTCTCGTCCGAAATTATATATCTCTTCGTGCTTCCTGTGTATCATATATTGGAAACATTCAATAGAAAATTTAGTACCGAAAAGCAGATTATGCGAAACTATGAAGAAAGCTGTGGACAAATCACAAAGAATAAGTTCTTCAAAGAATCCAAATGATTCAATGTTTGCTAAAGTCTTTAGTGAATATCTTGCTCCTTACTCTAAACCCTTGCAGACAATAGTTTCTATCATCCTCTGATCTTAGATATTCCGAGATATTATCATATCTTTCATTATAAATATCCTCCATATTTCTGAAGATATTTTTATAACTATTCTTATCTGAAATTATTAATCTCTTCGTGCTATCAATATTACATCATATAGAAACTGTTAGTTTCTATATTCTGTAAACTTTTGAGTTTAAAATATGAATGTTTTGAAGTAGTGTTGGAAACTGATACATGAGTTAGTATAATATAATGACACTTGATTAACGTGATTATATTACAGTAAGTCATGCTGAGTTTCTAATGGGACGTGATGATTCACAGATCATAACGTCATCATGTGCCATGTTACATAACTCTTTCATTCTGCTTAACTTCTGAACATATCAAGAAAATATATTCTTGATAGTTCTATTCTCAGTGATTCAGGTAATTTGACAAAATAAATCGTGCTACTACCTTTCCTTTCTACCTTGTATATTTTGATAATTCGAAACTCCATACCTATGAATTCTGGACCGTTACTTGCGAAAAGTAAACCAAAGCATGAAGCTCCGAAATAGAAAGGGGGTATAAATAGCAGCAAATAAGAGAGCGCATTAACTGTAGATGACAATAATTATAGGAGACAGAAGCAGGGACATGGAAATATAAGGGAAGATATAAAACCCAATAACAACACAGAAGTTACAAACCGTGGATATTAATACGAATAGCAATATAAAGACACGGTATAATTAAGAATAGTATCCCCCCAAGGCAATAGTAGAAGTAAACAGATTTTCTGGTGAAAGATTGAAAACATATACATAGATAGGAAAATATCAAGAATCAGAACTGGACGGAGCATTTCCCCAATATTTTAGAAGTAGGAATAGAGGAAGAAAGTATAGGAATGGTGAAAGTAATGGAACGGAAGAAGTTCATTTATAGTGAAAATAACAGACAAAGAAATCAAGGCAGATTTCCGCATTAATTATAGAGATCTTAATTTCCTTATTCGCCGAAGAATTAAATCTTTTAGATTTCGAAAATTTTCTTTAAATCCCTTGAATTCCGGAATTCAACCAAGTCAACATCAAAAGCTAAGACGCACCTTATTTTCTAAATTCAACCCTGACTCTGTCAAAAGTTAAGATGAATCTTTACTTTCCTATTCCACTCTTTGGTGATAGCTTCATTCGTACTCTTTGAATAATCGAATTATTTTTATCCATATTACTCAATGATGATAAAACTCAATTTATCAACTCATATTCGTCATGAAAACATTTTTATTGTTAGCCATGACCACCTCACTCAAATTTCGGGACGAAATTTCTTTAACGGGTAGGTACTGTGATGACCCGGGAATTTTTGACCAAATTTAAACTTGATCTTTATATAATTTCAACATGATAAGCAAAGTCTGTATTGTTAAGTCTCGAAAACTTTGAAACGAATTACATGAATACATTTACCCTTTAACTATTCCCGATGATTCACGAACCATTGTGTGTATGTAAATATATAATTAAATATATAAATATAAAAGTTTAACTATATGTAATTTAAAAGGAATCTATATAAATATATATGCTTCTATGTATAAATATTATTATTATATATACTTAAATATATACGTATATATATTATGTGTAAATACTTAATTATATATTTTATAAATAGTAAACATTACATAAGTAATAAATTGTAAAAGTTGTATATTAAATGTAAATACAAGTTTAATTATAATTGTTATATTATTGTTACATTCATTACTATTATTAATATTCATATTAGTATTATTAGTATTATTAAAATTATAATATGAAGTTGTTATATGAGACTTGTTATATTATTATTACTATTGGTATTATTATAATTATTATTATTATTGTTATTAACAATATTATCATTTATCATTATTATTATTAGAATCCTTAATAAAAATTAAAAAAAAATTAATAGATTTTTCTAATAAACTATATCATTAATTTGTGTTATAAAATCTAATATAACATATATATATATATATATATATATATATATATATATATATATATATATATATATATATATATATATATATATATCGTGATATATAAATATATATACAGAATTATATATAAATATAACTACAATTATATATAAATGATATATATGTAATAATTCGTACGAGTAGTTAACAATAGCTATCAAAACTGTACCTGAATTTTGTCTATGTCGGATATTGTTACAAGTTGTTTTCGAATCTAATAATTGATCTTTACATATAATTAACTGCAATTGAAGTAAAATAGAAACAAGAGAAATAAAAGAAAAAGGCATCGCTCCCTCTGTTCTTGATAAATTTTTTTAAAACTCGATTTCGAAATAGATTTCAAAATCTATCAATGTAGTCGTGTTAGGAATCGTTTATGTAAACTTTCTCTAAAATCCTAACTTTCAATTCCTCTTATCAAATTCGAATTTCGAAGTCAAAGATTTTATTTTCAAAAGTCAAACGTTGTGTTTTTTGGGAAATTCGATTTGGTTTTTATGTTTTGAGATCAATTGATAGTTTAGAAAGTTTTTAAGAGAGGTTTGCAACCTATTTCATGTTATAATGTTTATCTAAATCGATCTAGAATTTAAAAATTGGATTTTGAGTTCATATGTTATCCCGTCGCTGTTGCTACTGCTTGCTTTATTTTTTTTCTGTTGGCTTAATTCAATTAGAGGTCATTTTTGTATAAATTATTAATCCCAAAACCAACCAAAGTCTTGCTGTAACAAATCGTTTTGCTTAATATGGAGAAGAAGAAACGAAATCAGTTATTAATATACGAGTTATATATATTTTAGGGAGAAAGATAAGCAGAAAAACGAAAGTACTTGAATGGTTAATGGGATTGACGGGTGAGCGGGAGGTCACGGGTTCGAGCCCGGGCGTGGGCATTTCTTTTTAGGAAAACGTTGAAAGGTAGCCATTATTATGTTTATTTTTATTATTATCATTGTTATTATTTTCAGATTATTATTATTATTATTGTTGTTGGTATTATTATTATTATTATTAATGATTATTATTAATACAAACATTATAGATATTATTATTATTGTTACTAAAAAAAATAGGTATTAGTTATCATTTACCATATTATCACAATTATAATTACAAATATGATTATTGTTAATATTATTGTGGTTACTAATATTAATATCATTTAAAATCTTATTTCAATTATCTTAATTATTGTTATTATTGATTATCATTTATAACCATTATTAGTATTAACATAATAATTAGTATTGTTATTAATAAATTTATTATCACTATTATCATTAAGTAGTAAAATTGATATATTAATAGTTTCTATTATTATTATTATTATTATTAGTATTATAATTATTATTACTATCGTCATTATTATCATTCTTATCATTACTAGTATTATTACAAACGGATATTTTTATATAAAACTACATTACAATAATATTAAAATTACATAACACCATATTGTTATTATAAAAATGATAATTACTAAACGATATATATATATATATATATATATATATATATATATATATATATATATATATATATATATATATATATATATATTATTAGTATTATAATTATTATTACTATCGTCATTATTATCATTCTTATCATTACTAGTATTATTACAAACGGATATTTTTATATAAAACTACATTACAATAATATTAAAATTACATAACACCATATTGTTATTATAAAAATGATAATTACTAAACGATATATATATATATATATATATATATATATATATATATATATATATATATATATATATATATATATATATATATAAAAGGTATCAGATAATACGTAAATATATATTTTATCATATATAAACCCTAATATAAATTATTATTATGAAAGATAAATACTAGTTAAATAAAATATATAAATTAAATATATTTATATCTATATAACAAATAATTTAATAAGTATATTATTAAAAATAATATATATATCTATTCGATTGCGATTATGTGTGTTAATATATATACAAATGATATAGGTTTGTGAATCCGAGGCCAACCCTGCATTGTTCAGTTGTTAAATATCGTTATATGTATTTTTACTACAAAATACATTATGGTGAGTTTCATTTGCCTTTTTTACTCTTTACATTTTTGGGCTGAGAATACATGCAAATGCTTTATTAACTGTTTTATAATATTTATATGAGTGAGTTTCATTTGCCCTGTTTACTCTTTTCGTTTTTGGGCTGAGAATACATGCAAATGCTTTATTAACAGTTTTACAATATTTATATGCGTGAGTTTCATTAATCCCTTTTTAAATGCTTTTGCAATATATGTTTTTGGGACTGAGAATACATGCGCTGTTTTTTTTTTATAACTGTTTTTACGAAATAGACACAAGTACGTGAAACTACATCCTATGGTTGAATTATCGAAATCGAATATGCCCTTTTTATTAAGTCTGGTAATCTAAGAATTAGGGAACAGACACCCTAATTGACGCAAACTCTAAAGATAGATCTATCGGGCCCAACAAGCCCCATCCAAAGTACCGGATGCTTTAGTACTTCGAAATTTATATCATGTCCGAAGGAGGATCCCGGAATGATGGGGATATTCTTATATGCATATTGTGAATGTCGGTTACCAGGTGTTCAATCCATATGAATGATATTTTTGTCTCTATGCATGGGACGTATGTTTATGAGAAATGGAAATATGAAATCTTGTGGTCTATTAAAATTATGAAATGAGTATTTATGTTAAACTAATGAACTCACCAACCTTTTAGTTGACACTTGAAAGCATGTTTATTCTCAGGTATGAAAGAAATCTTCCGCTGTGCATTTGTTCATTTTCGAAATATTACTTGGAGTCATTCATGGCATATTTTAAAAGACGTTGCATTCGAGTCGTCGAGTTCATCAAGATTATTATTAAGTCAATTATAGTTGGATATATTATGAAATGGTATGCATGTCGTAAACTTTCGTTGTAAAGAAAGATTGTCTTTTAAAATCGAATGCAATGTTTGTAAAATGTATCATATAGAGGTCTAGTACCTCGCGATGTAATCAACTGTTATGAATCGTTTATAATCGATATGGACTTTGTCCGGATGGATTAGGACGGGTCCTTTCACCATAAACATACTTAACCATGGCTCTGTTGCTTACTTATTTGATTTATACCGCCACTTAATTTTTTATATATATCATACTCTCTGTTTCTATCTCCTTCTCCTTCTTCACAAAAATCAAAATCAACCAGAGTATCAATACTCATCCCTACGAATTAATTGCTTGGTTTATGTCTTTCAATTGAAACAAATATAATCTAGCTATGGTTTATATAAATCGAAAACAAAAAGAACAACAAAAATAAAATAAAAACAGCCGTAGCTCGTATGAGGAGGATGAACTCAAAAAATCCAAAAACAATTTCTAGATGTTTATAGGTCTTACTTCCTTCATGAAAAACGTTATAAATCACTTTCCTAATACTCTACATTTATCAGTTGATTCAAAAACCACAACAAGAACTCAAATTTGATTCTAATTCAAACGTTTGACTTTTGGTTTCAAAACTTTGACTCTAAAATTACTCTTCGATTTTGCAAATTAATAACTAAAACCTTGCAAATAGTTCGAGTAAAGAATTCCCAACACTTTTGCATTTCTAGATTTTGAAAATTGTTTCGAAATCGAGTTTTTGATTAATCACAGGTCAAGAACATAAACTCTATAATTGATTATGAATTTGTGACTGTTTTGGATGAAAATTACTAAACGAAATAAGTAGAAAATCTTTCATATATACTATATGAATCCTCAATTGATCCAAAAATACAAAAACAAATTCGAATTTCTCCATGAACACAAATTTTGACTTTTTAGAATATACCTTTGACTCTCAAATTCGTACTCGATATGAGGAATTGAGAAGTGAAACTTTGCAGATAGTTTTTCTAAAAGGTTCCTATCAAAACTGCATTTTTACTTTTTAAATAAATAAACGAATTGGAGCTTTCGAATTGAAGTTATGGCGAGCAGAGGAAACTAGGTGTGTTCTTATTTTTTTTTCTGTTTTTGGTTCTCAATTAACATCAACTACAAGTGGTATATAAACGATATTAAGGATATTAATTGAATCATTTGAGCAATAAATTTGATTGTTGTTTAGTGTTAATGGTCGACAGAAATCCATGATCTGACAGGGGAAGAAATAAATAAATAAAATAGATCGCGAAATATAACAGAATTTGTATTCATCTGCTATTATATTTTATAATTAAATAATATTAATAATTAATAAATATTTTAATAATAATAATATTTAATATTAATAATAATAGTAATTATATTATTAATAATAATAAATAACAATAATAATAATATTGATAACAATGATAATAATAATTATTGACAATAATGTTAATAATAATATTATTAGTGATAATAGTATTATTTTTACATTAATAATAATAATGATAACTTTAGTAATAATAATGAATTTTAATGATAATATCTAGTAATAATAAAGGTATAACAAGTTACATGTTTCTAATTTTTTTTTATAACTATATATTATATTAAAATAATAATATTAAAAATACTGATATTAATATTAGATTATGAAAGTAATAATAATATTAATATAACAACTATATTTTAACTTGTAATTTAATTATTAATATTACAATTTATAATTATGTAATATTTATATAATAACATATAATTTGTTGAGTATAGATATGTTAGTATATGTATTTAAGTCTTTCAAAAGTGTATTAATATATCTTAATACAATACATATACATTCATTTTAACTTAGGCATTATAACGTCGTTAAATGTTATATATATATATATATATATATATATATATATATATATATATATATATATATATATATATATATATATATATATAACCACTTAATTATTCTGTATATTATTTTACATTTTTAATTCTAATGATTAAATTGTATTCTATTAATACACTTATATCTATATTGATTTTTATATATATATACATGTTATCTACACACAATGTTCGTGGATCGTCGAGGATAGTCAAAGATTAAATGATTTCATAAATTAGTTTAAAATTTTGAGATTCAGTTTACTAGACTTTGCTTATCGTGTCGAAATCATATAAGAATTAAGTTTAAATTTGGTCGGAAATTTCCTGGTAGTCACAGTACCTACCCGTTAAAGAAATTTCGTCCTGAAATTTGATTGAGATGGTCATGAGTGACAATAAGTATGTTTTCATGACGCATACGAGCTAGAAGTTAGAGTTTTATCATCGTTGATTAATATGGATAAAACAATTTGTTTATGTGAAGAGTACGAGTGAAGCTATCGCAAAAGAGTGAAATGAGAAAATAACGTTTCGTCATATCTCTTGACGTAGAAACGGTTGGTTTTCGGAATTTAAGGGATTTAGAGAAAATCTTTGTAATAAGATTTGGTTCTTCGATAATTAAGGAAATTAGAATCCTCTTTAGTTAAATGCGATGATCTGTTTCGATTGCTCTGTCTGATTTTTCACTATAAATCCACCCTCTTTGTTTCCTTATTTTCACATCTCCCATTTTGTATACTTTCTTCTTTAATTCATACTTCCAAAACATTTGCCAATATGCTTGATCCAGTTCTGATCCTTGATATGTTTTTGACTATCGTAACAATCATCCTCCTCTTCCAACTTCCACCAGAGGAATCTGTTTACTTCTATTTCACTCTTGGGGTGGTGATTTTTATAATCCTTCCTTGCATCAGTCTTTCCATAATTATTGACATTCACGGTTAATGATCTCTTTTATTTGCTGCGATTTATACTCCTATATATATTTCGAAGCTCTATACTTTTGTTTTCTCTTCTCGACTTTAAGCAAGGCAAGTAATGGTCCAGAATTCGTAGGTATGGAGTTTCAAATGAACATAACTAATGTTCTAAGAAAGGAATTGTGACAGCTCGATCTGACTTGTCAAATTACCAGAAGTCACGATAAAAGATAGAAATATCAGGAAGATATATTCTTGATATGTTTGGAGATTAGATAGAATGTAAGAGTCGTGTAACATGGCACATGATGACGTTATGGTATGTGAATCATCACATTTCATTAGAAACTCAGCATGACTTACTATAATATAATCACGTTGATCAAGTGTCATTATATTATACTAACTCATGTTTCAGTTCCCAATATTACTTCAAAAACATTCAAATTTAAACTTGAAGGTTTACAGAATATAGAAAGTAAATAGTTTCCTTTCTGATGTAATACAGATAGTGCGAAGAGATAAATGATTTTAGATACGAATAGTCATGAAAATATCTTCAGAAATATTGAGGATATTTATAATGAAAAGATACGATGATATCTTAGAATTTCTAATATCGATGGATGATGATGAACATTTGTCCGTAAAAGTATAGAGTCAGGAGCAAAGTATTCGTTACTGACTTCAGTAGATACTGAATCATTTGGATTCTTTGAGGGCAGGTTTATTCTTTGTGATTTGTCCACAGCCTCCTTCATGGTTTGCTCAATCCGTTTTTCAGTACCAAAATTTTTCTTTTGAGCTTTTCCAACGTATCCTTCTTTATCATCAAACTTTTGACTTTTACAGTTGTCTACAGTTTATGCTGCTTCGTTCAGCTTTTTCAAAATTTCAAGGTATTGATTCGTAGTCTGGGTGCTTTTCAGAATTTCAGAATTGAAGACCATAATTCTAAGAGATAAATGTTATATGTATACATATAACTATTGATGTAGGCATGCTGCGAGATTTTAAAATACTGATTGCTGATTCTAGGTAATTAGTATGGCATTTCTCGTTATAAGGTGCAGATGAGTATATGATAGGGTTTCAATGAATATAATGATTTTTCTGAAAGTCAAAGATCAACAAAGTTGTCGGTAAGTTTACTGCTAATTCGGTGGGATATAAACGGTTCCCCGGTAACGATAAAAGAGCATGCATATATTATCAAGGTTATAACAAGGTTGTTTTGAACGAAAAGTCAAAGTTAACTTGCTGGAGCTGTGACAAAACTGGCTATCTCGAACAGGAGTTGCAAAGTTATTTTCGGTAATAATAATGCTAAAGGAATTAGCACAGCTACGTGTTAAACGTTTACTTAGGTTCCGAGAGTTTTTCAGGTGCATAACTATATGCATAAATCTTTCCTTTCGTAGATGAAGTGTGGTTGGTTCATCCTCTCGATTGAGGTGTTTTCAAGAATCATGAAAGGTTTGAACGCAGATTGTAATCGTCAAGATACAAATGAGGTTTAAGATGAAATCAAGTGGCAAACTTGAAGAAATGTTTAGTTTCATATGTTATAATCAATATTTTAATTCATTTTAATTGTCCAATGTTAATAGTTCACAGTTAGTAGTCTACAGTTAGTAGTTCAATAATTCATATATAGTTTAATATATAATATTCGAATTAATTAATACGTATCGTGACCCATTGTATACATGTCTCAGACTCGATCACAACTCAAAGTATATATATTATTTTAGAATCAACCTCAACCCTGTATAGCTAACTCAAGCATTACCGTATATAGAGTGTCTATGGTTATTCTAAATAATATATAGATGACGTCGACATGATATGTCAAAACATTGTATACGTATCCCGATATTTAAAATGCGTAAATAACAGTATTTAAATGAAGATAAATAAAGTGCGTAAAATAAATAACAGAAATTAAATGAAGATAAATAAAATTGTGAGAATTAAAATTGCGATAAATAAATTACGATAAATAGATTGCGATAATTAAAATGTAATAAGGAATTAGGAACAATTAGTTAGGTACAGTTAGCTAGGATATTGTTAGCGTGGATTCTTAACAAAATTTCTCATAGTTAATTTGTTTGTTCCAAACAAATTTTATTTTTTGTCCAATGTTTTCTTCATTATGCCACTTGTTGGATTCTGATAGGTCAAAATCCAAATATGAAATTGAAGGAAAATGGTTATTCTGCGGTGAACGGATACGTATATATGTGGATGTAAGAAGGATAGTAAATGACTGTTGAATCAGATTGGAAGAATGTACAGTGTAACTTATTAATGTGAAATTTAAATATTCCTCGGGTATTACCTACCCGTTAAAATATTTTCACCATTAACAGTTTGTACAAAAGAATTTTTAATTACAATCTTTATGAAAATATACTTACATATATATTTTCTTCAGATGTAATCATGGATTTTATGAGTTAATATGATATTAAACTCATCCGTTTTATGGTTAGAACTAGAATACATAATCTCTAAAATATTAGAGATTACATAATCATCATGTCGAACGAAGATCAATGATGTAGAACGTCATGTAGAACGTCATGTAGAATGAAGATAACCGATGTAGAACAAGATGTAGAACGAAGATCATACTCAAAGAACAGATGATGATATTGAGGCGTGAGATGTTGAGGCTTGTGTTATTGGTGGTACTGTTGCCGATGCTGGTGGTATTGTTGGTGCCGGTGATGTTGCTGAAACTGGTAAGTTTTGCACCATATTCTCCAAAACTGCAACTCGAGCGCGAAGCTCATTGACTTCTTCTATTACGCCAGAATGATTGGCGGTTGAAACAAGCGATGAATAAGGTTTTGAATTGTAGATATTATGTAATCGTTGTGAGATATCCTGGCAATGAGGGTGAAAATGGTGTTTCAGACTGGTTCGTCGGTAAGTGCTTCAGGTTCTTTGCCAAGCGGTGAATTCGGTTGGTGGAAAGGATCTCCTTCTTCGTATTTCCATTGATTAAGTCGACTACGAATCCATCCCTAATTCATTCACAATTGATGATGACTGATCGGTTGATCCATTCCGGTTACACTGCTTTCGGAGCTCGAGTGGAAATCCATATCGGAATAGTTTTCGGAATCCAAGGAACTTGAACTAGTGGTGAGTTCCATTTCGTACGATTGAATAAAGGATTTTTTGATATAAAATGATTCTCGACTATCGGATGGTATTCTAATAATATAGAATATCCCTATATATAGAACAAAAGATTTCGTAGATTAGGAGGAATTTGCGGAATATGTCAGACAAAGTTTACAGTAACATATACGCTAAGATATGAATTAGCAGATACGCTAAGATATGAATTTTGTCTATACAATATTCATGCAATCAATGCAGTAAGATGTGTCTAGACTAAGAATGATAAGCAGGTAATTTCTTAAGGATGATAAGTAGGTAATTTTTGACACGAAATGATAAGCAAAACTTTTGACATGCAGACACGGTCGAAGTCCAGACTCACTAATGCATCTAAGCAACTATCAGTTAGACATACTAATGCAAGACCTGGTTCGCTAAGACCACCGCTCTGATACCAACTAAAACGACCCGTCCTAATCTATCTGGAAGAATACATTACATTTGGTTACATCGCGAGGTACTTGACCTCTATATGATACATTTTACAAACATTGCATTCGTTTTTAAAAAGACAAACTTTCATTACATCAAAAATTGACGGCATGCATACCATTTCATAATATATCCAACTATAATTGACTTAATAATAATCTTGATGAACTCAACGACTTGAATGCAACGTCTTTTGAAATATGTCATGAATGACTCCAAGTAATATCTCTAAAATGAGCAAATGCACAGCGGAAGATTTCTTTCAAACCTGAGAATAAACATGCTTTCAAGTGTCAACCAAAAGGTTGGTGAGTTCATTAGTTTATCATAAATAATCATTTCTATTAATTTAATAGACCACAAGATTTTCATTTCTCATAAACATCATGCATCTGCATAAAAATCATTCATATGGATTGAACCCCTGGTAACCAACATTAACAAAATGCATCTAGAATATCCCCAAAACAGAACCACTCGTCTGTAGAGAAAAATCGAAGTACTAAAGAAGTTCAAATTCTCTGACTGGGGCATGTCAAAGCCCATAGATCTATCTTTAGGATTCGCGTCCATTGGTGGCAATTATAATAAACACCAATTCTTAGGCTACCAAGTTCAACAAGGGTGATATCCGGTATAAAAATTCAACCATAGAATGTAGTTTCGATTACTTGTGTCTATTTCGTCAAACATTTATAAAAGTGCATGTATTCTCAGTCCCAAAAATATATATATTGCAAAAGCATTTAAAAAGGGAGCAAATGAAACTCACAATACAATATTTTGTAATAAAAATATTCATTAGACGATACTGAACAATGCAGGGTTGGCCTTGGATTCACGAACCTATATTATTCATATATATATTAAAACACATACTCGTAATCGAACAATTTCATATATTATAACTTTATATATTATATATTTAATTTGTATATATATTTAAAAATGATTATTATTTATTTGTATAGTTATATATATATATATATATATATATATATATATATATATATATATATATATATATTAAAAATACCTAATTGGTTATATATATGAATATTTATATAAAGATTGTTAATATAATTAATTCATATGTAATATTACTTATAAGTATATTTTTATACACATAATAATATATAATATTAATAATAGTAAATAAAAGTTGTATTTGATTATAATGATAATATTAATAAAAACATTACTTATAATAATAGTAATTATAATAAGAATCATAATGATATTAATGATATTAGTAGTAAAAATGATAATAATAATAATAATAATAATAATAATAATAATAATAATAATAATAATAATAATAATAATAATAATAATAATAATAATAATATTAATTATATAGTTGTAATGATATCAAAATAACATTTTTTGGTAAAAATGATAATAATTTTTAATATTAACATTACTAATGATGGTAATCATATTAATAATACTTTTGTTACTATTAACAGTAATAGTACTAAAATGATGCAATGCTAATATTTATGAAAATAATATTAATTTGTAGTATGATAGTAATAATAATACTTAACTTAACAATAATAATAATAGTAATCATAATTGTAATTTTAATTATTGATATTAAATGATAACTATTATTGCTAGTAATAATAATAATAATAACTATAATATTAGTCATAATAATAATTTCTAATAATAACATAACAATAATAATAATAATAATAATAATAATAATAATAATAATAATAATAATAATAATATTAATATTAATAATAATAATAATAATAATAATAATAATAATAATAATAATAATAATAATAATAATAATAATAATAATAATAATAATTTTGATAATGAAATCTACCATTCCAAGCTTTTCTAAAAAAAATATGCCCCGAACCGGGCTCGAACCCAAGACCTCTCGCTCACCCATAAACACACTTAACCATGGCTCTGTTGCTTACTTATCTGATTTATACCACCACTTAATTTTTTATATATATCATACTCTCAGTTTCTATCTCCTTCTCCTTCTTCACAAAAATCAAAATCGACCAGAGTATCAATACTCATCCCCGCGAATTAATTGCTTAGTTTATGTCTTTCAATTGAAACAAATATAACCTAGCTATGGTTTATATAAATCAAAAACAAAAAGAACAATAAAAATAAAATAAAAACAGCCGTAGCTCGTATGAGGAGGATTATAACACCCCTCCAAATTTCCATCTGACGGGCGTTAATCCAGGTCCCACAGTTAACAGTTACGCCCTCTATATGAGACGTTTAAAGCAATCACATTTAATTTTATTAAAAGTTGACTTTCAAAAACATAAGTCAATAATCCCAAAACAGAAACACTGTTGTGATCGTAACCACAAGCCAACAGTATTTAAACAGTTATAAAAGTTTTAAATGCGAAAGTAAATAATGTTCATTAAATCAAATGCTGACTCCACGTCCAGACATGCACAAACACAGCGGAAGCCTACCTCTTAAGGACCTGAGAATAAAAATACGCAAAAACAGGTCAACAATAATGTTGGTGATTCCACAGGTTTAAAGTAATGTAGCAATATCTGAAAAACAGTTATCAGAAAAATAGTTTAGTTTCCTTGACCACGAGATTTTAACGTTTGCATAATCTAAGCACCTGAATACTAGCAATGACCCTAGTATAGAAGCCACTATACCCGCCTTTACCTCCTAAAATGTTATACACTTGTTCCAGAGTATTTAATGTTCAAAATAAATGCACCACAGTTTTTATAGCGGGTGAGGTTGTCAACCTAACGGATCCGTCCATCTAAATCGTGCTTACACCGATGGTATTAAAAGTATTCAAGCTAGAGGCTTTGTGAACAAACTCAGTACACAGATATAGTACTCGTGTCAAAACAAAAGCATTTAAAAATATAAATATAATGGCGTGTATTCTCATCCCTGATAACATGTAAAAAGTGGGACTGTAGACTCACCTTTGAATAAGCTTGGATGACAGATAAAAACTTGTACAGTTTACAGCTGAGTAAGGCAACCTAAGTATACGTATATAGGTTGGTCAATATATGTATCTTAAATAAGGGTGGTTTCATAGTATAAGTTTTCTTATTGCTCGACTTGACGCGTTTCAAAGTAAAAGTCAATTATATCATGCAAGTCAAACAAAGTCAACCGAAGTCAAACCGAAAGTTAAACTTGGTCAATATGGTCAACTAAAGTCAACATCAGTAGATTCATGTCAAATATTGGTCAACATGTCAATCCTAAGTCAAACAATACATTTCAGGTCATGAATAATCATTTTCACAATTTCAGTTTATCGTTGCGCACAAAGTTCATGAACACGTAGCATACTTAGCACAATATCTCATAGTACAAAATTCACGTAAACATGGTAAACTCCAGATCATAAATATACTTAAAATCAATTCCAAAATTTCCGGCCAGGGACTCATACGAAAATTAAAATTCAGGAATCAGAAAGGGTACATTTGGGGTTTGCCCAGTCAGTTTCTGACCGCGCACTGATTTAGTTTTGGCTATAACCGGAGTTAGGAACATGAAATTGATACAAGACCAGTGGCAGTAGTTCAAGGACAATTAAAAGTAACGCATATAAAAAATATAGCAAATTTTGTTTAGCCAATTTGTACAGTTTATTCATGCAATTTGAATTTTCAGTTTTTCAGCTCAAATCAGAATCCACATAAAGTACGGCTCTATTGTGCCCAATGCATAAGGTTTCAGAGATTGACATATACTAAAAATAAGTCACATATCATGTTAAAATTCATATTCCAGAAGCTTACATGCTCAATCAATAAACACAATCCACAGAGTATAAAACAGAGAGCAATTTACATATTAAATTCTAGTTTAGCTAGTCACATTCGTACGCGATTATTCGAAGATCTAGATATAATTAGCCTATGATATCTACATGAAAGATGAATTAATTTTAGTGTAAATTTCAAATATTCAAAGCTTTAATCACAGAAGTTATCACATTTTATCATACAAGGTTATTTTCATGGAAGTGCTGTATAAAACCACTTTTACACTAATTCAAGCATATCTTGGGTTATACATAAGCAAACAACATGATATCCTAGTCTAAATTGAGTGTTTTTAAATTATATTTCCAGTGGTATAAGTTTAACATGAAAATTCCTTGTCTATCAATACCATATTTCTGATCAATCACGAAAACACAACGTTAATTTCAATTAAGCGTAACTTGATCATCCGGAAACGAAATCAAGCGAATCTAAAGCCTAAACTCAATAGTTTTTCGCAAGGAATCTGAATATAATATAATAATTAACATTTGAAAAACTTAATTTTTCTGATCATGCAAAAACAAATTCGTTTTTAAACTCTAGCGCATCAAACAATCAATATAACGATTACAATTAACACGTACGCGTATAGACTTGAGCAATTGACAACATAACTGTGAAACTCTAATAAAAATCAGATTTTTAGGATTAGGATTTAGCTAAATATACCTTAGATCAACAAATCGTTTATACCAACGCGTAGAGGAGATCGAGAATTGCAACGTTTGTTCTTGAGGTTTGATCAAAAAATCAAAATTGAAGGTATAGTGATGGTGATGATGGTCGACGGTCAAGAGGGAGAGGGAGGGAATCGATTGCTCAGTTTTCTGTGTGAGGGTTTCTCTAATTTTTGTTAATACTTCTATTTATGCTAACCCTAGTTCTCCTAAATTGCACATAAGTCCTCCAAGTAATCAAAATTAAGCATAAAAGGGTTGGGAGTGGGGTGGTTCGGCCGAATGGGCCCCATGGGGTACTCCCGGGCTCGTGTTGTCCAATTCCTTGTACTCGTGGTTCGTTTCAAGTGTCGTTTAGTCGTATCGAAGGCCCGGAACGCTAAACCGATCGTTAAACGCAATCAAACGTTAATTTATTAAAAATCCAATAAATTAATTATTTTAAAAATTTAATAATTAATAAAATTAATTATTAAAATAAACCCGAGCGTTTTGTTGTTCAAAAAGCCGTTATCAAAAAACGTATTGTTTTAATCGTATTTCATCATTCGAAATATTTATTTGAATTAATATCAACCCATATTAATTATTATAACCCTCCAAAGGTCGCATTTATTACCCATAAACACAAAAAGTCAAATAATCGCCGTTAAATAAACTAACGGAAGGTTAACGGAAGTAACGGAAAAAGCAGGGTTGTTACATTACCCACCTGTTATTAAAAATTTCGTCCCGAAATTTTAGTGATCGTCCTCTGAAGAAGTTTCCTCGGGAAACAGTTACGGGTATTTCAGTCTCATTTGGTCTTCCCGCTCCCACGTGAACTCTGGTCTTCTTCTCGCGTTCCACCGAACTTTAACGATAGGAATTCTGCTTTGTTTCAATTGTTTGACCTCGCGGCCCAAAATTTCGACAGGTTCCTCAATGAAATAAAGTTTGTCGTCGATACGCAGTTCCTCTAACGGAATAATCAAATTCTCCTCTGCTAGGCACTTCTTTAGATTGGATACATGAAAAACGTCGTGTATACCGCTGAGAGCTTGTGGTAGTTCCAATCTGTAAGCTACCGGTCCAACTATTTCAGTTATCTCGAACGGTCCAACATATCTAGGACTCAGTTTACCTCGTTTCCCAAATCGTACAACACCCTTCCAAGGTGATACTTTAAGCATAACTTTGTCACCAACTTGGAATTCTATGTCCTTCCGTCTAACATCGACATAACTCTTTTGACGACTCCGAGCCGTTCTCAATCGTTCATGAATCTGTAGAACTTTTTCAGTTGTCTCCTGAATAATCTTAGGACCTGTCAACTGACTATCTCCCAATTCGCTCCAACAGACGGGAGATCTACACTTCCTTCTGTACAATGCTTTGAAAGGTGCAGCCTTAATGCTCGCATGGTAGCTGTTATTGTACGAGAACTCAGCTAGTGGTAAATACTTATCCCATCCGTTTCCGAAATCAATAACACATGCTCGCAACATGTCCTCAAAAGTTTGAATAGTTCGCTCGCTCTGGCCATCTGTCTGGGGGTGATATACTGTACTCATATCTAAACGAGTCCCCATTGCTTTCTGTAATGACTGCCAAAATCTGGAAGTGAATCTGCTGTCGCGATCGGATATAATAGATATAGGCACTCCATGCCTGGAGACGACTTCCTTAATGTAGATCTGAGCCAACTTCTCCATTTTATCAGTTTCTCTTATCGGTAGAAAGTGTGCAGACTTAATGAGACAATCCACGATAACCCAAATAGTATCGTGACCCCCCCCCCCCCCCCCCCGTTCTCGGCAGTTTCGTGATGAAGTCCATGGTAATACCTTCCCACTTCCACTGGGGAATCTTTGGTTGAGTTAATAATCATGATGGCTTCTGATGCTCAGCCTTGACTTTAGCGCAAGTCAAGCACTTACCGACATAGGTAGCAATATCAGCTTTCAAATTTGGCCACCAATAAAATGCTTTCAAATCCTGGTACATTTTATCTGATCCCGGATGAATTGAGTACCTTGACTTGTGTGCTTCCTCCAACACTAGTTCTCTCAATCCACCAAACTTTGGTACCCAGATTCGATTAGCAAAGTACCGTGTTCCGTCCTCTTTGATGTCAAATTTCTTATTCATTCCTCTGAGAAATTCAACATTGACATTTTCTTGTTTCACTGCTTCTTGTTGTGCTTCGCGGATTTGTGAGGTGAGATTCGTACGGACAACTATGTTAAGAGCTTTAACCCTAAGAGGTCTCTCTCGCTCTTTTATGCTTAAAGCATTGTCCACAACATTCGCCTTGCCCGGATGGTATTGAAGTTCACAGTTATAATCGTTTAGTAGTTCCATCGAACGTCGTTGTCGCATGTTGAGTTGTTTCTGATCGAATATGTGCTGTAAACTCTTATGGTCAGTGAAGATAGTAAATTTGGTTCCATATAGGTAGTGCCTCCACATTTTAAGTGCAATGACAACAACTCCTAGTTCAAGGTCGTGCGTAGTGTAGTTCTGCTCGTGAATATTTAACTGTCGCGACCCATAAGCAATAACTTTATTTCGTTGCATAAGCATGCAACCCATTCCTTGACGTGAGGCATCACAATAAACAACAAAAGCTTCACTTCCCTTGGGTAGAGACAATACTGGTGTAGTTGTTAACTTCTCTTTCAGCAACTGAAATGCAGACTCTTGCGGTTCTGACCACTCATACTTCTTGCACTTATGAGTCAACGCGGTCAATGGTCAGGCGATCTTAGAGAATCCTTCAATGAATCTCCGGTAGTAACCACCTAGACCTAAAAATTGCCTAACCTGAGTTGGCGTCTTTGGAGTTTCCCAATTCTTAACCGACTCAATCTTTGCTGGATCGACCTGTATTCCATTGGCCCCTCCAACATGGCCAGAAATTGTACTTCTGGTAACCAAAAGTCACACTTAAAGAACTTTGCATACAACTGCTCATCTCTAAGCATAGTTAAAATTGAACGTAAATGTTGTTCGTGCTCTTCCTTGTTCTTGGAGTACACCAATATGTCATCAATAAACACAATGACGAACTTATCTAGGTATGGCTTACATACACGGTTCATGAGATCCATGAACACTGCTGGTGCATTCGTTAAACCAAACGGCATCACTGTAAACTCATAATGTCCATAACATGTTCTAAACGCTGTCTTCGGGACATCATCTTCTTTGACTCTTAATTGGTGATACCCGGATCTCAAATCAATCTTTGAATAACAACTAGATCCTTGTAGTTGATCAAATAAGTCATCAATCCTCGATAGTGGATACCGATTCTTGATTGTCAACTTGTTCAATTCTCTATAGTCGATACACAACCTTATCGACCCATCTTTCTTTTTAACAAACAAGATTGGAGCTCCCCAAGGTGAAGAACTCGATCGAATAAATCCCTTGTCTAACAACTCTTGCAACTGACTAGACAACTCTTGAAGTTCTAGGGGTGCAAGTCTGTACGGTGCGCGAGCCACCGGTGTCGCTCCTGGCACTAAGTCTATCTGAAACTCAACTTCTCGATGAGTTGGGAGACCAGGTAATTCCTCCGAAAAAACTTCAAGAAATTCCTTAACTACAGGAACGTCTTCGGATCTCCTTTCTTCAGGTAGAATGTGGCTTAAGTGAGCCATAAACGCGATACATCCCTTTCTCACATACTTCTGGACTTTCAAGCAGTTAATGAGATGTAATTGTGAACCATTCTTCTCACCATAAATCATCATAGGTTCACTGTAAACAATAGGTATAAAAATAACCTTTAGGTCACAGATCACCTCGGCTTTGTTATCAGCTAACCAGTCTATTCCAACCACAAGGTCAAAACTTCCCAGTTTAATAGGTATCACATCAATGCTAAAAGGCTTACCTTCTAACGTCAAAGTACAACCATGATAAATCTTATCGGCTCTCATCAAATTACCATTCCCTAGTTCTATGGAATACACATTATCTAAGGAAGAAACAGGTTTCTTAACATTGTGACAAATATCCTTAGATATAAAACTTCTATCAGCACCAGTATCAAACATAACATAAACATGTTGATCATCGAGTGAAAACGTACCCGTGACTAGCTTCGAATCATCACGAGCTTTCGCGGAATTGATGTTGAACGCCCTGATTCCCATTGTTGTTCTTAGGACAGTCCTTCTTGAAATGACTCGGCTGTCCACAACCATAACAGTTCTTACCATTACTAGCATTGTCCGCATTGCTTGTAGTGTTGTTGTTGTTGCCGTTGAGATTAACCTTGCAATCCTATGACAAATGGCCAAACTTCTTACAACGGTCACAATTTAGAACAGAACAGTTTCCAGTGTGATGTTTGCCACACTTCTGACATTGTGGCTTTTTTCCCTTATACCCGGAGTTAGTTCCTGTGATTCTAGTGTCGTTGCGGTAAGAATCTTGCTTCTTGAACGGCTGTTGATTAAAATTCTTGTCCTGACCACCGTTCCACTTCCTTTTACCATCGTTTGACTTATTCTCATTCACTGTAGTGCCCTTCCCTCTCTGGGCAATCTGATCCAATAGCAAACTAGCCATGTTAATATCTTCTTGCACATTTGCGGGTTAGGACGTAGTGACCCTGCCTTGAATATTCTCACTTAGACCTTCGATGTACAGCTCCACCTTACACCTTTTAGGAGTAACCATTTTAGGACACATTAATGCCAGCTCAAAGAACCTCTTGTTATAGGCGGTGAGATCGTTGCCTACTAACTTCAGCTCTCGGAACTCGCGTTCCATTTTCATAATCTCGTTTCTTGAACAATACTCCTCTATCATTCTTTGCTTCAGAGTGTCCCAAGGTAGGGCATAAGCTTGATCTTGACCCAGGGATTGAGCATAATTGTTCCACCAAGTGAGCGCACTGTCTGACAGTGTGCCCGTAGCAAAACCTACCCGGTCATTATCATTACACCCACTAATGTGAAAAACCGACTCAAGCTTCTCAAACCATCTAGTGAGACCAACTGGCCCCTCAGTTCCGTTGAAAGAATGCGGGTTGCAACTAGTGAATGTTTTGTAAGAACATCCATTGCGGCCTTGAGTGTCGTTCCCATTGGTGTTGCTCGAACCACCACGATCATTACTGTTTCGAGCGTTGTTGAATTCTCTCAGTAGTTCAGCTCTTTCGGCCGCGATACCTTCGGCGACCATTCTCCTGATTTGAGCGGTGGTTGATTCCTTCGGAGGCATCTTCAACACAGAAAAACACACTAGGTCAGTGTCAAAACAATGCTATATATGAAAATATACTAGCAACGAGTGTTGACGACTAGTAAAAAATAGTACGAAAAGATTCGCTAGTAGTGAGTAGTAGTGTAAGTAGTATTAGTAGTGATAGTAGTGTTAGTAGTGTTAGTAGTAACACTAGTGATAGTAGTGGTAGCAGTACTAAGTAGTAACATTAATGGCAATAGTAGTAGCATAACATAACACAAGTATTACAATCATACAAAGTTACTAAATATAGAATAATACCGCATGCAATAAAAGATAATAGTTATTAATAGCATAAACTACCATTATTATAAATAAAATCCAAAAGTGATAAACCAAATTCCAAAAGTAGTAACCCAAACAATAAACATAATGTACTAGTAGCCCAGTTTATAACACCCAGTAAGTCTTAAATAACCAATTAAAGAAAGAATGGTGGGTGGAAAAGAAGTTCATGGTCAATGACCCTTCACTTCCTCTTCTGTCGGGTACGGGAGGCAGGTCCATCATTCCTCGACCTATCACATTCCACCTCCAACGCAGCAACCCTGGCAGTCAAGGCTGCTATCAATCTCGTCATCTCAACGAACCTCGCTTCGGCCTCATACGTATAAGTATTTATACCTGTGACCCTTTCGTCCAACCTATCAAGATCATCGGGGTGCGGGTATGTCCTAGAAATATCACTCAAAGCGTTAACACGATCAACTACATCCCTGTTGCGGTTAGTATGAATCAAATCCAATGCATAAAGGTTCACGGGATGATTGGGTATCTGATGCGGAGCAGGTGCTGGTGCTGGGGCAGGAGCAGGTGCATTCACCTAAGCCACACTCAAGTCGTTGCTATTGTTTCCTGAATCTTGTGACATCTAGCTCACAATGCAAGAACACAAACAAACAGATTAGCCAAGTAAATAACTTTAGTCACAAAGTACTCATGTAATGACTAAGTCCTGGTCGTAGTCTAGACTCATCAAGGTGTCCTAATGACCATATCAGACACTCTAATGCAAGTTCTAGTTTCCCTACGAACCGTTAGCTCTGATACCAACTATAACACCCCGCCAAATTTCCATCTGACGGCGCGTTAATTCAGGTCCCACAGTTAACTGTTACGCCCTCTATATGAGACGTTTAAAGCAATCGCATTTAATTTTATTAAAAGTTGACTTTCAAAAACATAAGTCAATAATCCCAAAACAGAAACACTGTTGTGATTGTAACCACAAGCCAACAGTATTTAAACAGTTATAAAAGTTTTAAATGCGAAAGTAAATAATGTTCATTAAATCAAATGCTGACTCCACGGCCAGACATGCAGCAAACACAGCGGAAGCCTACCTCTTAAGGACCTGAGAATAAAAACACGCAAAAACATGTCAATAATAATGTTGGTGAATCCACATGTTTAAAGTAATGTAGCAGTATCTGAAAAACAGTTATCAGAAAAATAGTTTAGTTTCCTTGACCACGAGATTTTAACGTTTGCATAATCTGAGCACCTGAATACTAGCAATGACCCAAGTATAGAAGCCACTATACCCGCCTTTACCTCCTAAAATGTTATACACTTGTTCGAGCGTATTTAATGTTCAAAATAAATGCACCACAGTTTTTATAGCGGGTAAGGTTGTCAACCTAACGGATCCGTCCATCTAAATCGTGCTTACACCGATGGTATTAAAAGTATTCAAGCTAGAGGCTTTGTGAACAAACTCAGTACACATATATAGTACTCGTGTCAATACAAAAGCATTTAAAAATATAAATATAACGGCGTGTATTCTCATCCCTGAAAACATGTAAAAAGTGGGACTGTAGACTCACCTTTGAATAAGCTTGGATGACAGACAAAAACTTGTACGGTTTACAGCTGAGTAAGGCAACCTAAGTCTACGTATATAGGTTGGTCAATATATGTATCTTAAATAAGGGTGGTTTCATAGTATAAATTGTCTTATTGCTCGACTCAACGCGTTTCAAAGTAAAAGTCAACTATATCATGCAAGTCAAACAAAGTCAACCGAAGTAAAATCGAAAGTCAAACTTGGTCAATGTGGTTAACTAAAGTCAACATCAGTAGATTCATGTCAAATGTTGGTCAAAATGTCTATCCTAAGTCAAACAATACGTTTCAGGTCATGAATAATCATTTTCACAATTTCAGTTTATCGTTGTGCACAAAGTTCATGAACACGTAGCATACTTAGCAGAATATATCATAGTACAAAATTCATGTAAACAAGGCAAACTCCAGATCATAAATATACTTAAAATCAATTCCAAAATGTCTGGCCAGGGACTCATACGATAATTAAAAGTCAGGAATTAGAAGGGGTACATTTGGGGTTTGCCCAGTCAGTTTCTGACCGCGCACTGATTTCGTTTTGGCTATAACCAGAGTTAGGAACATGCAATTGATACAAGACCAGTGGACATAGTTCCAGGACAAGTCAAACTAACACATATAAAAAATATAGCCAATTTTGTTTTGCCAATTTGTACAGTTTATTCATGCAAGTTGAATGTTCAGTTTTTCAGCTCAAATCAGAATCCACATAAAGTACGGCTCTATTGTGCACAATGCATAAGGTTTTCAGAGATTGACATAAACAAACAATAAGTCACATATCATATTAAAATTCATATTCCAGAAGCTTACATGCTCAATCAATAAACACAATCCACAGAGTATAAAACAGAGAGCAATTTACAGATTCGATTCTAGTTTAGTTAGTCACATTCGCACGCAATTATCCGAAGATCAAGATACAATTAGCCTATGATATCTACATGAAAGATGAATTAATTTTAGTATAAATTTAAAATATGCAAAGCTTTAATCACAGAAGTTACCACATTTTATCATACAAGGTTATTTTCATACAAGTGCTGTATAAAACTACTTTTACACTAATTCAAGCATATCTCAGGTTATACATAAGCAAACGACATGATATCCTAGTCTAAATTGAGTGTTTTTAAATTATTTTTCCAGTGGTATAAGTTTCACATGCCAATTCATTGTCTATCATTACCAGATTTCTGATCAATCACGAAAACACAACGTTAATTTCAATTAAGCATAACTTGATCATCCGGAAACGAAATCAAGCGAATCCAAAGCCTAAAATCAATAGTTTTTCGTAAGGAATTGGAATATAATATAATAATTAACATTTTAAAAACTTAATTTTTCAGATCATGCAAAAATAAATTTGTTTTTAAACCCTAGCGCATCAAACAATCAATATAACGATTACAATTAACATGTACGCGTATAGACTTGAGAAATTGACAACATAACTATGAAACTCTAATAAAAATCAGATTTTTAGGATTAGGGTTTAGCTAAATATACCTTAGATCAACAAATCATTTATACCAACGCGTAGAGGAGATCGAGAATTGCAACGTTTGTTCTTGAGGTTTGATCAAAAAATCAAAATTGAAGGTATAGTGATGGTGATGATGGTCGACGGTCAAGAGGGAGAGGGAGGGAATCGACTGCTCAGTTTTCTGTGTGAGGGTTTCCCTAATTTTTGTTAATACTTCTATTTATACTAACCCTAGTTGTCCTAAATTGCACATAAGTCCTCTAAGTAATCAAAATTAAGCATAAAAGGGATGGGAGTGGGGTGGTTCGGCCGAATGGGCCCCATGGGGTACTCCCGGGCTCGTGTTGTCCAATTCCTTGTACTCGTGGTCCGTTTCAAGTGTCGTTTAGTCGTACCGAAGGCCCGGAACGCTAAACCGATCGTTAAACGCAACCAAACGTTAATTTATTAAAAACCCAATAAATTAATTATTTTTAAAAAGTTAATAATTAATAAAATTAATTATTAAAATAAACCCGAGCGTTTCGTTGCTCAAAAAGCCGTTATCAAAAATCGTATCGTTTTAATCGTATATCATCATTCGAAATATTTATTTGAATTAATATCAACCCATATTAATTATTATAACCATCCAAAGGTCAAGTACGCATTTATTACCCATAAACACAAAAAAAGTCAAATAATCGCCGTTAAATAAACTAACGGAAGGTTAACGGAAGTAATGAAAAAAGCTGGGTTGTTACAAGGATGAACTCCAAAAATCCGAAAATGATTTCTAGATGTTTATAGGTCTTACTTCCTTCATGAAAAAAGTTATAAATCACTTTCCTAATACTCTATATTTATCAGTTGATTCAAAAACCACAACAAGAACTCGAATTTGATTCTAATTCAAACGTTTGACTTTTTGTTTCAAAACTTTGACTCCAAAATTACTCTTCGATTTTGCAAATTAATAACTAATACCATGCAGATAGTTCGAGCAAAGAATTCCTAACACTTTTGCATTTCTAGATTTTGACAATTGTTTCAAAATCGAGTTTTTGATTAATCACAGGTGAAGAACATAAACTCTAAAATTGATTATGAATTTGTGACTGTTTTGGATGAAAATTACTAAACGAAATAAGTAGAAAATCATTCATATGTACTATATGAATCCTCAATTGATCCAAAAATACTAAAACAAATTTGAATTTCTCCATGAACATAAATTTTGACTTTTTAGAATATACCTTTGACTCGCAAATTCGTACTCGATATGAGGAATTGAGAAGTGTAACTATGCAGATAGTTTTACTAAAAGGTTCCTATCAAAACTGTATTTTTACTTTTTGAATAAATAAACGAATTGGAGCTTTCAAATTGAAGTTATGGCGAGCACATGAAACTAGGTGTGTTCTTATTTTTTTTTCTTCTGTTTTTGGTTCTCAATTAGCATCAACTACAAGTGGTATATAAACGATATTAAGGATATTAATCGAATCATTTGAGCATTAAATTTGATTGTTGTTTAGTGTTAATGGTCGACAGAAATCCATGATCAGACAGGGGAAGAAATAAATAAATAAAACAGATCGCGAAATATAACAGAATTTGTATTCATCTGCTATTATATTTTATAATTAAATAATATTAATAATTAAAAAATATTTTAATAATAATAATATTAATAATAATAGTAATTATATTATTAATAATAATAAATAACAATAATAATAATATTGATAACAATGATAATAATAATAATTATTAACAATAATGTTAATAATAATATTATTAGTGATAATTTTATTATTTTTACATTAATAATAATAATGATAACTATAGTAATAATAATGAATTTAAATGATAATATCTAGTAATAATAAAGGTATAACAAGTTACATGTTTCAAAAACAAAAAAAATTTATAACTATATATTATATTAAAATAATAATATTAAAAATACTGATATTAATATTAGTTTATGAAAGTAATAATAATATTAATATAACAACTATATTTTAACTTGTAATTTAATTTATTAATATTACAATTTTTATTTATGTAATATTTATATAATAACATATATTAAATATTTATACATTATATATATATATATATATATATATATATATATATATATATATATATATATATATATATATATATATATATATATATATATATAACCACTTAATTATTCTGTATATTATTTTACATTTTTAATTCTAATGATTAAATTGTATTTTATTAATTCAAAATATTATATATACACATATATCTATATTGATTATATATATATATATATATATATATATATATATATATATATATATATATATATATATATATATATATATATATATATATATATATATACATTTTATCTAAACACAATGTTCGTGAATCGTCGAGGATAGTCAAAGATCAAATGATTTCATAAAATAGTTCAAAATTTTGAGATTCAGTTTACTAGACTTTGCTTATCGTGTCGAAATTATATAAGAATTAAGTTTAAATTTGGTCAAAAATTTTCGGGTCGTCACATTTAACCGCATTGACACATAAGGGGAAGAAATATGAATGGACTTCCAAACAAGAAGGTGCCTTCCAATTATTGAAGAATAAGTTAACTACGGCACCTATTTTATCGTTACCCGAAGGATTTGAAGACTTTGTCGTTTATTGTGACGCATCACGATTGGGTTTTGGGTGTGTTCTTATGCAACGAAAGAAAGTAATTGCATATGCTTCTCGACAACTAAAGATTCATGAACGAAACTACACCACGCACAATTTGGAATTGGGCGCCATTGTTTTTGGATTAAAGATGTGGAGACATTATTTATATGGTGTCAAATTTATCATATACACCGACCACAAAAGTCTCCAACATATTTTAAATCAAAAATAACTAAATATGAGGCAGTGTAGATGGGTTGAGCTGCTAAATGATTACGAGTGTGAGATTCGTTATCACCCGGGGAAGGCAAATGTAGTAGCCGATGCCTTGAGTCGAAAGGAAAGAGAACCTATTCGAGTAAAAGTTATGAATATGATTATTCGTACCAACCATACTACTCGAATAAAAGAGGCACAACAGGTGGTTTTAAAGGAAGGAAGTTTTAGAAGGGAAATACCCAAAGGATTGGAAAACCAGCTTAATATTCGGGAAGACAGAACTCGATATTTGGTTGATAGAATTTGGGTACCAAAGAATGGGGATTCGAGAAAAGTGGTACTTGATGAGGAAGATAAAACTAGATATTCAATACACCCCGGAGCGGGGAAAATATACCAAGACATCAAGAAACACTTTTGGTGGCCAGGCATCAAAGCCGATATTGCCACATATGTAGGAGAATGTTTGACTTGTTCTAAAGTCAAAGCTGAGCATCAAAAACCATCGGGTCTACTTCAGCAACCTGAAATCCCAGAATGGAAATGGAAAAACATTACCATGGATTTCATTACTAAATTACCAAGGACTACAAGTGGTTATAATACAATTTGGGTAATAGTCGATCGTCTTACCAAGTCAGCACACTTCCTGCCAATGAGAGAAGATGACAAAATGGAGAAGTTAGCACGACTATACTTGAAGGAATTTGTCTCCAGACATGGAATACCAATCTCTATTATCTCTGATAGGGATGGAAGATTTGTTTCAAGGTTTTGGTAGACGTTTCAACAAGCATTGGGGACTCGTCTATACATGAGTACTGTCTATCATCCACAAACTGATGGGCAAAGTGAAAGGACGATACAGCCACTTGAATACATGCTACGAGCATGTGTTATTGATTTTGGAAATGGTTGGGATCGACATCTACCATTAGCAGAATTTTTCTACAACAACAGTTACCACTCGAGTATTGAGGAGGCACCGTTCGAGGCACTTTATGGTAGAAAAGTGCAGGTCTCTGATTTGTTGGAGCGAGATGGGGGATAAACAAATTACGGGTCCAGAAATAATCCACAAAACTACCGAGAAAATCATTCAAATTCAAAATGGTTGAAAACCGCCCAAAGTCGACAGAAGAGCTACGCGAACATTAGAAGAAAAGATATAGAATTTGAAATTGGAGACATGGTCATGCTTAAAGTATCACCTTGGAAAGGTGTTGTTCTTTTTGGAAAACAAGGGAAACTAAACCCGAGATACATTGGTCCATTCAGGATTATTGATTGTGTTGGACCAGTAGCTTATCGACTTGAATCACCTCAACAATTAGCCGGCGTACATAATACCTTTCACGTCTCGAATCTGAAGAAATGCTTAGCTAAAGAAGATCTCACTATTCCTTTAGACGAAATTAAGATCAACGAAAAACTACAATTCGTTGAAGAACCCATCGAGGTAATGGATCGTGAGGTTAAAGGACTTAAGCAAAACAAAATACCAATCGTTAAGGTTCGGTGGAATGCTCGTAGAGGACCTAAATTCACTTTGGAACTAGAAGACCAAATGAAGCCAAAGTATCCACATCTGTTTCCTGATATCGCACGTTGATTAGGTACTATTCCAAATTTCGGGACGAAATTTAATTTAACGGGTGTGTAATGTAACGACCCGGATTTTTCCGTTGATATATATAAGATTAATATTTACATAATTAAATTTTTCCAACATGTTAAGCAATCAAAATTATTAAGACTTGATTATTTGAAATGAATTTTATACAAACGTTTGTTCACCCAGTTTGTCTGACGATTCACGAACGTCGTAACTTGTAATAATTATTTAAAGGAATATATATATATGGATATATATATTTATGATTTGTTAAAATGATATTTAAGTATCTCATTAAATATATTAGCAAAGAGTTATATATATAAAATAAGACTACTAACTTAAAGACTTCGAAATAATATATATATATATATATATATATATATATATATATATATATATATATATATATATATATATATATATATATATATATGTAACGTTTAATGACGTTATAACGCCTAATTTAAAATGAATGTATATGTATTATATTAAGATGTATTAATACACTTTTGAAAGACTTAAATACATATACTAACATATCTATACTCAACAAAGATAGCTATACTCACATTCTCATTCAATTCCATCAAGAATTCTACTCGTACTCATATGGTATTCATATCCGTATCATACACAACTTCTAAATGTATATACTATGAGTATATATACACAAAAATCTGCTCTTAGCAGCCCTCATTGATTAGTTTTTGGATTGTATCAAGTAGGGCTCATCACTTGTCAACTAGTATGACTAAATGGCATAAAATTTCAAGTTACAAAGTTAACAAATTTTGTATATATCGATCCATCAGTCACGTCCACCACCATCACCATACACATCAATTTCAATTTCCATTTTCACCTACAAAATCACTCTCTAACACATCTCTCTCTAGCTCTAAGAATACTTAAACCATTCAGCAAGTTTAAGTTTCATAAACCAAGTTACAATCATCATATCAAGATCAAACAAGAACACTACAAGTTACTACTTCCATTTCAAGTTTATACTTTAAGATTTCTTTCCATCTTTTAATCCAACCCAACAACTCTTTAGGATCAAGAATCTTACTTTCATTTCAGTAGCTTTCAACTCCATAATTAAGGTAATTAACTTATTTAAGCTTTGGTTCAATTTCTATAAACATAACTATCTTAAATCAAGATAGAATTCTTATTCGAACTTTTGTTCACTCCATGATTTTACTTCAAGAATTCCAAGCCATCAAGGAGATCTTCAACCTCAAGATTATTATCTTGTTTTTCCAGAAACTTTGTTCATTTGATTTGAGGTAGTAACCTTATTCATATTCTTGTTCAATTCCTATCTTTATAGCTATCTTATTTTGAGTTTATAACTTATAATAACTAGAACATAGTTTAGTAAATTCTAAACTTGTTCGCAAACAAACTTAATCCTTCTAACTCGACTCTTAAAAAAATTTCAACACATGTATTATATCTATATGATATGCTAACAAAAGTATATAAAGCTTGTAAACACGAAGAACACCGTAAAACCGGACATACGCTGTCGTAGTAAAACAGCGGGCTGTTTTGGGTTGGATAATTAAAAACTATCATAATCTTTGATTTAAAAGTTTTTCTTCTGGAAAAATGATATTTCATATGAACATGAAACTATATCCAAAAATCATGGTTAAACTCAAAACAGAAGTATGTTTTTCAAAATAGTCATCAAGATGTCGTCCTTTCGACGGAAATGACTACCTCTTTCAAAAACGACTTGTAACCTATATTTCTGACTATAAACCTATACTTTTTCTATTAAGATTAATAATATTCGGTTCGATACGATACCATAGCAATTTGAAACACTCAAATCGGATTTAAAATTAATAAGTTATGGGTAAAACAAAATTGGATAGATTTGCTTGTTTTAGCTACGTGAATTTTTCTAACAAATCTATACTAATCTTATCCTAGCTAACTTTATCTATATCCTACATGTATTTATACATGTCTTGATCCCTTCCTAGTAGAAATACAATTTATAATAGTCGGGGTTAATTCTACGACAATATATTATAGTCTTAATAAAAATCGTAAGACACTGTATATATATATATATATATATATATATATATATATATATATATATATATATATATATATATATATATATATATATATATATATGACTTGATATCCATAGACACGTATTTAATGTTTTGACATATCATGTTGACATCATCTATACATATTATTTTGAATAACCCATAAGACACTATATGCGGTAATGCTCGAGTTAGCATATAATGGGTCGAGGTTGATTCTAAAATAATATATATACCATGGGTTGTGATTGAGTCTGAGACATGTATACAATGGGTCGTGGGGTGATTCAGACAATATATATATTATGTGTCTTAATTATATTAAGACAATATATAATAGTGTTAGTTAATTCTAACACGATATATATATATATATATATATATATATATATATATATATATATATATATATATATATATATATATATATATATATATATATATATATATATATATATATATATATATATATTATTGGACTATTGGACTATCGGACTGTTGGACTACTAACGTTGGACTACTGACATTGGACAATTAAAAGTATTATAAGTATGGAATATTAATTATATATATTTTGACATAAAATATTGTTATTAGGTTCGTGAATTGTCAAGGCCAAGTCGTATATCCATCTATTTGAAAATCATCATTACAAGTGAGTTATAGTCCCATTTTTACTATCTAATTATTTTTGAGATGAGAATACATGCTGTTTTATAAATGTTTTTCGAAATAGACACAAGTACTTGAACTATATTCTATGATCGATTGATTACACCGGATATTTCGCTTTTTCTGGTAACCTAAGAATTAGGGTTTATATACACCCCTCATGTTGGAAAATGGTATGGGGCCTGTATAATGGCCACTAATTGACGCGAATCTTAAAGGTAGACCTACGGGAACTAACTCCCCTCATACTGGAAAATGGTATGCTTTAGTAATTCGAATTTTTGTATATTAGTTGTGCGCTGTATAGTGGGGAATATTCTATATGCATGTTGTTATGGTCGGTTACCAGGTGTTTATCATATGAATGATTTTTATATAGATGATTTCTGTATGCCGTTTTATAAAAATGAAATCTTGTGGTCTATTATTATGATTTATTATATAGAATTAAACCTATGACTCACCAACATTTTTGTTGACGTTTTAAGCATATTTATTCTCAAGTGATTATTAAAAGTGCTTCCTCTGTTGCATGTTAACCCAAGGTCAAGATTTGGAGTCGGCATGCTTTCATAATAATTAAACTTGCATTCAGAATTTGTGTTTGTAATATATTGTCGACTTTTATGTAATGGTGTATGTAAAAATTATGTACTTTGAGCAGATTGTCTTTGATCGAAAATCTAAATTTATGTCATTAGACCTTTATTCATATAATAAAGGTTATGGTTGTTTTTAAAATGAATGCAAGATTTGAAAAACGTCTCTTATAGAGGTCAAAACCTCGCAAAGAAACCAATTACTATGAAACGTTTATAATCCATATGAACGGGGCATTTCATTACATAGCACCAAAATATTAGAGTTTAACAATCTATGCCAAATTGATCAAATTCATTGTACAAATCAGTTTCTCCATGCCAATCAATTCAACAATTCTCTCCATATGAAGAAAAAATTGTGCAGTTGTTTCTGGATTTTCACATAGGCATTTAATCTTCGTCAATATCTAAACATATTTGTGTAAGACCCAAATATTTTATTGTACTTATGTGTGTATAAGTTATTCAAGTTGTGGGGTTTAGGTTGTATTTAATTAAAAGGCAAAAGAAGCTGAACTGGGCATTTGGCGCGCCGCGCCATTACGGGCTGACAGCTCACTTTGTTTTTAATTAGATATTTTGAGGGCAATTGGGTAAATTCACTTGAGGGCCGACCTTAAGGCCCTAGATCAGTTTTGGGGAGCCTCATAACTCCATTTTCATCTACTTCACTTCTTCCAATTTAGTTTCTAGAGAGAGAGAGATTCTTAGTGAGGGAAAGCTTGAATCAAGGAAGAAGGAGGCGATTTCGGATCAACGTGCGGGTATTAAAGTTGTTCATCTTTCCTCTAGCTACGTTTTGATCATAGTGGTATGCTCTAATCTTGATTTCCTTGTTTAATTTGTGAAAGGGTTAGAGTTAGGGTTAATGATGAACTTAAAACCCATTTGTGGGTGAATGGGGTGTTTTTGGATGAATTTGGATCATGAAGACTCAAAGATGACTAACTAGGGTTTTCAAGTGTTAGATTGATGATTATGAACTTAATTGGTTAGTTAAAGTACTAGAACACTTTAATGATATGTAAATGGGTGTTATTGGGTATGGATGACCCAAATGGGTGTGTTGACTTTGAAATGGGTCAAATGAGTCTTTAATGACCTAAGCGGCCTAGCAAGTATGAAAACGAGTTAGCCTTGTGACCTAAGTGTGTTTT
Organism: Rutidosis leptorrhynchoides; assembly: GCF_046630445.1. Taxonomy (NCBI): domain Eukaryota; kingdom Viridiplantae; phylum Streptophyta; class Magnoliopsida; order Asterales; family Asteraceae; genus Rutidosis; species Rutidosis leptorrhynchoides. The sequence continues at coordinate 247,462,476 of NC_092335.1, read as the reverse complement.
AACCCATCTTGACGAATGATTAGGGTTTTGGTGTGTGTTGACCCAATTTAGGGTTAAGGGTGCAAATGGGTTGAAATTGCACCTTGGGTCAAAATGGCTTAGAATGGTGAAAGGGTTTGGTTGACCGACTTGAGTTTGCGTTTGATTATATGTATAATGTGATAGGTACGTTACTTTGAGGTTTCGCAAGCTCGGGTATCTTTTCACAAGACTTTGAGGTGAGTGGAATAATTATATGCGTATGTATATAATGTATCTATTTGTTGTAGCGTGAAATGTGTAGTGTCGAGGTGCTAAGACACCATGTTTCACGTGAAGAGTGTAGCATCGAGGTGTTAAGATGCCACTCGGGTGTAGCATCGAGGTGTTAAGATGCCACCTAGGAGTGTAGTGTCGAGGTGTTAAGACACCACTCCGTAAATTAATGAGTGATGCATCGAGGTGTTAAGATGCCACTCGGGGTGATGTGCCGAGGTGTTAAGGTGCCACCCTAGGGGTTAGTGGTGCGAGGTGTTAAGTGCCCTAACGGATGTTGTGAACACCGATGGCGTTTTCTCGAGCGCCGTTCCCTTGTACTATTGGTTAACCATGGTTATTTGTGTGGTAAGCATATTATATTATTCGAGTTATATTTATATGCGGTTGTTATGCTAGCTTGTGGTATTGGAGGTTTATAGCTTGTTATTGCGACGATAAGCTAATTGTGTTTGTTAGCATGTTTGCGGTTTGTGTAAGTGTATGCAAGTAGGTATAATTATATATGTATTCGTATAATTGTTGCATTCACTAAGCTTTGCTTACCCTCTCGTTGTTTACTATTTTTATAGGTTCGGTTGTGGACAAGGGTAAGGGCATTATCATGGATTAGAGATCCCGCTTGTTGATTAGGGGACGCTTTTTGGAAGTGTTAGTTCTTGGAGTTTGACCGAGACTTGGGTAGTTTAATCCCAAACGCCATGCTCGTAGTGTAGTTTGGTACTTAAACTTTTTGGCGGTCGAAACTCATATTTTGTATTAAACTCGTAAAACGGCCGAAGTGGGCCCCGCTTTGTAAAACTTATTTTACGTTTGAATTGTGTTAGTTTTACATATTTGAATGTGTGGTTAAAAGCGTGTCGTCTAAAAATGTCGGGAACTGATCGATCTTTTTCGCATTTTGAAACTTTCCGGACAGGCCCGAATGGCGCGCCGCACCACTTCTCTGTACAACAATTTTTTTTTTCATTTTGTATTCTGGTCGCGGTTTGGTTTTGGTTGTTACAATTTGAAGGATTTATTGATGTCTTAATGTAACATCCTAATATTTTAAAAGTATAATTTATTGTTAAAATTATTTGTTTGGGCCAACTTTGACTATATGGGGACCTATTTTTGTGAAAAGCTTAAGTGGGAAGGGTAAAAGGGTAATTATACCCATAGCAATCCTCTAGATTAGTCTAAACACTCCCATTTTCTCATTAGTGTAGAAATTTTAGTATGTGTGGGTGTTCTTGAGGGTCACGAATTTGAGAGTGAGCAAGCTCAAGATCTTTGAATTCCTATCACGCATTTGAGTTTTTGGATAGAATCAACCTTGCTAATACTTGCTAGCACCATTAGAAGTCTTGTTTCTTCCATCTTCTTCATCTTAGCCATAGATTTGTAGAGAGTTGAAGAAGCCGTGGAACTAGCAGCTTTGACTATTTGACTTTTTCTCCCTAATTCTTCATACCTTATTCATAGATATTCATCACATTCATACAATATTCATCATATTGGGTCCAACATTTGGTATCAGAGCCACATCTTCAACGAAACAAAGTAGATCCTTTAAATATCGATGAATGTTTATCACTCATCTTCAAACCTTCATACCTTTATCATCTTCATAATAAAGATATGAAGATTTCCAAAAAATTTAGAAAATTATCAAAAAAAAAAAAAAAAAAAAAATCGTGTCCGAATTACCTTCGTCCGAACAACAACATTCGTACATCCCAATCCGTATCACAAATTTATATTACACCGAAACTTATTCAAATTAATAAAAAATGATATACTCAAAATTATTAAAATTCAAATAACATTCCGTGTAAGTAACAGTTTTTTAATATAGTAAAATTAAGTCCTATTATAAAAACATCTTGTATTTAATAACATTAATCGTAATTGATAGTATTACAAATCTAGTGTAATAAAAATGTTATTGATGAATCATAATAAATATGTATGTTAATTTATCTTTGTATTTAAATAACATTCATCACATGTAATATTTTTAGTAATTGGTTCTTCATTTGATTTTAATTTTCCTTCACCATCTACTTTTTCTCCTTTTTAGACAATTCCCCTTTCATACTTGTTTACATAATATGATGTTTCTTTAGTTGTTTTCCTAAATTTCGCGTTGAACAAACCTAATTTTCACGATTATCAATAAATGGAAGCATTTATGTAATTTTAGCGACTTTTAATCATTAATAAACCCTTAATCGTTGATGAACAAAAACAAACAACATTTATCAGTTGATAAACCCTTTGTATTTTTGTTTTCATCACTTGATGCCATGAGATTAATCAACTTCGTCCTTCTCTCCTAAACTTTACATATATATATATATATATATATATATATATATATATATATATATATATATATATATATATATATATATATATATATATATATATATATATATATAATTCATCTTTATTAGATTTTTGATAAGTTGAAATTACGAGAACCATTCATGATTCTCGTAAATACCATAATGTGCATGGCACGTAAAAAATTGAACTTAAACATTTGATGGTAGCTAGTGAAAAGGACTACGTTTGTAATAAGTTGAAATTATGATAACCATTCATGATTCATGTATATACAAATAACAAGGATCATTCGTATACTTTATTTTTAATAATGTAAACCTACATATTTAATTAAATAAATGAATGTAATCATTAAAAAATAATCCCACCAATTATTTTGGAAGCATATTTGTTAACAATGTAAAAAGTATATGATAGGGTTAAAATTAAAAAGAATTCTTTGATTAAATTATTTTTTGTTATTATCGTTATTCATTCATTTACATATGTTAACTCCATCACCTATTTATACTATTTCATGAAAGGTTCTACAATATTATACAGTATGTTTTCATGAACAATCAAAACATTCTTACAATGTTTACTGGACACTACAACAAAAATGGCCTTTTAGGAACCCCTAAGGGTCGTATTACCTTATACGTTTATGGAACCCTTAAAGAAATGGTCCTATTACCTAATGCGCTAGTACATATATAGAACCCATGAATAAAGGGTCCCATTTTCAAGGTACGGTAAATTAATTAAAATGTCATAATAAATATTAAATGTCATGACCATGATGTAAATATTACAAAAAATGAGGAATATATTCTAGAAATTAAATTGACATAAAAAAAACTGAATTTAATTAATAAGATACAAGAATATGTTTCATGTAGCAGTAAACATCTATATACTATATAAAAGAGAGATTTAATTAGCTTACATGTCATTAGCTCCTTAAATATTGCATATTAAGCCAAGTGTAATTTCCACATGTCACAATTATTCATATACCCCCTAATCAACCTTTAAAATCACATATTTACCCAAGTAAATAACATAATACTCATATATACCCAATTTAAATACTAAATCTATCATATGTATCCATTTAATTTAAAAAATTCACTAAAGCCAATTTTACACAATTTAATTCATATTTCATTTCTACTCCTATATACTACTACGATCATCAGAAAAACTATAGATATTTGTTCATACACACATATCTTATTATTATAGTATATTCATACACACATTTGTTCATATAAAATCATAAGAAAAACTACCAAACAATTTTTAATACTAATTTTGAGGGAATGGTAACGTATTACTCTTATTAGTAAAATTATGTCATTACATGATTAGATTCAACCGATTTCTTAAATCTGATAGAACTCGAACAATTTTTTGTTGTTGCAACTACACGCAATATGAAACATATATGTATTTTATAGTCCCGTTTTACCAACGACACATACTAACATACTAGAAATACGTCATTTTTTAACAACTATGACTTATTGAAAATAGAGTACGGGCTCAAATTAACCACATTTAAGCTATTAGGTCGACATGTCCCCCTTAAATGCAACCACAAATAGTGCTTGAAAATGTAGATCAAACGTCATAAAATTAAAATAAATGACTTATTTAAAACGGATTTTGAGTAGTCGTGCAACGCACGGGCTCAAAACCTAGTAGTTACATAAATCAAATATAAAAGTCTTGTAACATTTGACGATAATAATAAAGTAACAAAAACTTGAAGCCTAAAACCCGGATCATCACGCATTAATCTTCTTATTCATTCATATGTTAATCTTTTTAACTGTCACACAATCTTCTTAATCTAGAGGCACTTCCTAGAAACAAAATAATTCATAGGTTAGTTATAAATAACGTTCATGATTATAAAAATTATAATAACAACAATTTAAGTAACTTATAATGGATATAAATACCACCTGCAAATAAACAGCTCATATGTGTATGTATTTTTACAAATTATTACAACAGATGATATTCCCTCATCTGTAAGAAGCACGTCTAGGTGTTGTAAGTAACTTATAATGGATATAAATACTACCTGCAAATCTAATGTAAGTAGGGATGACAATGGATCGGATATGGATCGGGTGAGGTCGTATTCACATCCATATCCATTTAGTTTTTGTTCATCCATATCTATATCTATATCTATTTAATTGTTGCTCATCCATCCATATCCATACCCACTGGATGAAGTATGTTAATGGATATCCATTGGATATTAAAAAGATGTTATAATATTTCTCAATATGCAATGAAAAGAAAAATTTAGTATAGAAAAAATATATATAACATGAAATAATTAAAATATATTCATAAGAATGGGTAATCTTTGTCAAAGATAAAAAAACTGTGTTGATTTTATTATTAAACATACATATTAAATATGTAATTTGTTTGTTTATTTTCTTAAATATACGTTTTTTTATTATAATATATCATAGTTATTTAATATAAGTTTGAAAGTAAAATGTAAATTTAATGATAAATGCATTTGTAGTAGTATATATGTAAGCATATGTAAATATTTATGTATTTTTATATGTATTTCGGTGTTAATGGATATATCCGTGGATAAAACTTTTTCATTCATGTCTATGTCCGTATTCATTTAAGTTCATCCATATCTGTATCCATATTCATTTAGGTTCGTCCATATCTATCACGAACCGGGTCGATTTTCCCACCGCAAGCAAATGTATTTCCAAATTTCTATATATATCATCTTCTTCTATGTTCTATCGTTTATGAATATACCATCAATGCATCACCATGTGTTAGTGTTGCGTTTAGAATCAACAACCGGAATAATGAGAAAAGAATCAACAACGTCCAAATGTAATTTGTCTATAATTGATGATCAGAATGGGTGGTAATATAAAAAAAAAAAATGCACAATTAACAGAAACCTTTAATCATCAAAATAAAACAAATGTTAAGGGTCCTTCAAAAAGATCCTTCCAATTAAACAGATGTTTGATGTTAGATAACCAACTATTTATAATTTACGTGCACATAGAAACAAAACTTAAAAACTAAGGGTGTAAATACCTGAGAAAAGAAGGAAGGCATAAATTAACCATAGATATAGGATTTAAATTATTTACATAAAAAAACTAATGATGATGAACTTGAAAATGAAAATACTAAGGAAGAAATGGAGATGGATGAAAGTCAATTCTTAAATATATAAAGATATGCTAATCAGATGGATACCAATTGCAAGATAGATGCCAATGATATTTAACCATTTGAATTCAAACATCACTCATTTTTCAAGCTTAAATTGGTTACCAAATTAATGCAAAAGCACGAACTGTATTACTCCGCAATTATTACCCTTCAGGCCAAGGCCGTCTCAACAATTTAAAGGCCCTAGACGAAAATAAAAATGACCCAACATATACATTAAAAATTTTTACTACGCATAAAAAAATTATACTTCAATTTATCATTTAATTTACTTACATTGTATTTAACTATTAAAAACAAAGTATTTTAACTTTAATTGACAATTTTTATTTGTTTTAATCAAAATATAATTTACATATTCAAAATTTTGGATATTCTAAATTTTTAGGCCCTAGACGGTTGTCTATCTTGCCTATGCTCGAAGACACCTTTGCTTCAGGCGGTAACAAGATTTAATTTATTGGTTACTCCAACTATGTAAACTACTGTAAAAGATCAAACTGAACTACACCATTCAAACTTACTACAACCTCCTTAAATCCTATAGTGATCAAGTAATCACTATAGGATCTATAATATCAAGATAGAATTAGTCGGAATAAAATGGCGATTGTGTAGGCACTAACTGCACACAATAGTCATAAATAACATAAAAACCTTAAGTACATTAAAGAAACTTAATTTGCAAAGGGTAGTGTCGATCAATAGAATGTACATAGTGAGCAACGGGTACATCATGTAGAGCTGATGCTACCAAAGATATAATACTGGCAGCTAGATAATATAGCCTAAAAAACATGCTACCATACACTTAACAGGTAGCAACACTAAAACATGCGACAAAAAAACAGCCTAATATTGGATGGGTATTTAATCACCCATTCATAATCCAAATGTTCCATCAATTCATATCTGGATGGGTATTCGATCAGTTGTCACTGCATGACCAAGTTAGCAATGCTACAAAAGAATGAGAAATCGAATTACTTTCTTTTTGTTATCACTTTAAGCTTTTCAGTTTTCAGATGTATAACTAAAGATGGTAACTGTGATCCATTTATTTTTGAATGGGTTGATTTAGGTTCGATGTAAAACATGTCAGTAAGATCCAATGTGTGTTTTTAGAGCACAATGTTGGGAAATTACGGCCTCACAAATTCCCAACAAACGCCCAATGAAAAACAGTAAAGAAATAAGAACAATCTACAACACAAGAATTTAACGTGGAAACTCCAAAACAGGAGAAAAAATCACGGGCCTCCAAAAAGAGAAATACACTATATCACAAATTATTACAATGACATAGACAACTCTCTTAAGCCAACCACACTCTCCAAAGTATTTAACTAAAACAACTCCCAAACAAGGGTAAGAAAGAAAGAAATAATCAAATACTTAAAGTGTATTGATTGGTGCAAATTGGAATGAAGACTTAGCCCTCCTTTTATAACCAAGTCACCTACCTCCAACTTTCTCCTCTCACCTATGTGGGATAACATCCTTCACAAAGTAACCATATCAATTTTTTCTATCAAAAAATAAAACCAACAAATCTCCACCTTTTTTATAGAAAAAGATAACCATAATTCAACATTATAAGGATAACCGATATAGATGCTTCATCGACGACAACTTCAAGATCCTCATCTTCATGTCGATGACATTATCTCCCAAGAGACAAAACTTGTATCTTTACCGAACATTGTCTAAACCGACAATCATTGTCATCACAGACAATCATAACTCTTAACAAGAATTATCATACTCCACCATTAAGAGTATATCACTTAGAATATCACATTCCAATCATTTCACCTCAGCACATGTTGTTGAATAACCAGCTGAAACTTTATGGTGCAACTTCCCTGTTTGGCTTTTCCGAAAGTCCCATCAGCTACAACATCAGTTTCCACCACACAACCTGCATCAATGCCAAACCAATGCCCATGTGTAATTGTGGAACCGCTAACGAACATCCCTTTCCACGGTGGCGCGGACACACCATGAGGATGGTGTGACTTCAGAGGAATTCGTCACTCTCCGTAACAACGGAGATATCATTAGCGCCTTTAGAGCCATTTACCGAATTAGCTCCACCTAGACAATTAACCCATACATGCCCATTCTTCCCGCACCTCCAGCATGTCAAATTCTTTCTAGAGTTTCTCTTCTGTCTATCCGAACACAACAGTACCGTAGCTTCTAATGACGAGACCTCGTTACCTTCTAATCTTTTCTCCTCGGATAGGAGCTTGCTAGTAACATCTTCAAACTTCAACGTTTCTTTCCTGTACATTAGAATAGGTTTCATGTGCTCATAGGACGATGATAAAGATAATATCAACCTCAAACCTTTATCTTCATCATCCGTTTTAACTCCAATAGCCTCCAGTTCCGAAACAATACCGTTAAGAATACTTAGATGATCTGAAATCTTTGAACCCCCATCCATACGCAGAGTATGAAATTATTCTTTAAGATACAACCGATTTGAGATGCCCTTGCCCTGGTACAACTGCTCTAGTTTAACCCAAAGCTCCTTTGTCGTTGATAACCCGTGCACATTTGCAAGCACGTTCTTTGAAAGACACAAACGAATCGCACTTGCCGCCCTCAAATCCATATCATCCCATTCTTCTTCATCGAACTTCTTGCTAGAATCACTGCCGGGAACAAGGGTGGGTTTACCCTTCAAAGCCTTGTGTAAACCGGACTGAATCAACACATCCTTGACTTGAACCTGCCACATCCAAAATTGATCCTCCCATCAAATTTCTCTACATCAAACCTCATCGGACTGAACTTCGACATCGTATCCGTATCCTACGAACAACACTTTCTCTGATTTTGCTCACGTTTCAACTGGCCGACAGATGTAGTGGAGTGGCGCACAGGATCCTTTAAATCGAAAAATCCAACACCCGGTCCACTACAAATTCTAGACACCACTTACTCCGAATCAGAAAAAATATTGTCTAACCAGATACCCTATACGATCAATAGAACTCGTTTCTGATGTGGACGATCCACTCCCGTGGCAACCACAGAGCATACTCCGACTCCTATAACCGAGACCCCCGTCAAACCTGACGCTCTGATACCAGTTGTTGGGAAATTATGGCCTTACAAATTCCCAACAAACGCCCAATGAAAAATAGTAAAGAAATAAGAACAATCCACAACACAAGAATTTAACGTGGAAACTCCAAAACAGGAGAAAAAACCACGGGCCTCCAAAGAGAGAAATACACTATATCACAAATTGTTACAATGACATAGACAACTCTCTTAAGCCACCCACACTCTCCAAAGTATTTAACTAAAACAACTCTCAAACAAGGGTAAGAAAGAAAGAAATAATCAAATACTTAAAGTGTATTGATTGGTGCAAATTGAAATGAAGACTTAGCCCTCCTTTTATAACCAAGTCACCTACCTCCAACTTTCTCCTCCCACCTATGTGGGATAACATCCTTCACAAAGTAACCATATCAATTTTTTCTATCAAAAAATAAAACCAACACACAAAACCTTGAATTCACATTATTAAACAAAAAATGGTGGCCACCAATTTGAGTAATCATATTTGACACACTTGACTGTACATAAATCATTTTTGAAGTTTTTGGACAGAAAGTGTTTCAGTTAATCCAATCAGTGCTACACAACCCACCAGACCCATCCACTTTGGCCCATTATGCAACTCAGCTGCCCAAATGTTCCAAACCTAGTTGCTTGAAAAGTTGATTTGTGGCTGGGTTTCAATAAGTTGATCTAGTCAACATCAATACCAAATTAGGGAACCCTTTGAAGCATTGAGTGTGTATGATAGGGTGGAGTGTGTGAGGGCTATGATGTACCTCATATTTTATTGAATACAACATTATACCCTCCAAAAGAAACTAGAATATCTTTAGCGGCTCAAGACCAAACTCATTACTCAGTCCCTGAAGACATGGAAAATAGTGTCAGTTTAGGACCTCTAAAATCTGTAAAGAACTTTATATACAAAAAAAAAAAAAAAAAAAAAAAAAAAACTCGCTAGCAAGAGGAACATGCCCTTCAACAGTTGTTAGAACTGACCAAGGTAAAGTAGACATGTTGAGGACGACGGTTTCTGACACTCCTAAAAAAACAACAGCAATTATCGTAGGGGTACACTACTAGAAAATCGATTTTAATGGACGGAGGTTTTTCCGGACGATGGCCATCGTCCGGGAAGAGCTACTACACGCCAAAAAACGGACCCACTAGCACCTGCATGTTTGACCCACTTTTCCGGACGACTCCAAATCGTCCTGGAAGATACTATTTAATTATCATTATTTTTGGTTTGAAAATATTTGGCTCCAAAATGTGGCAATTTTGGAGCCTTTTTCTTTCCGGACGATAAATCGTCTGGGAAAACCTTTCCGGACGATAAGCTTCATCAGTCCAAAAATAAATAAAAAAACTCACACAGCCGCGCCTAAAATTTCGTTTCCCTCCATTTGATTCCCGGACGATTTATCGTCCGGAATGGGTCGTCCGGGAAAAGTTTCGGCAGAAAAGCTGAAACTTGGCTACTTTTTTCTCACTTTCACCTACCAAAAAAACTCACACAACTCCGGTGTTATCGAGCGATTTTCGGCGATTTCCCGCTTCTTCCACACCAAATCCAACAATCTTTCATCCCAATCACTACCAAGGTATGTTCTTCAATTTTTTCTTTTTTAATTTTGATTCCTTTTCATGTTTAGTTTGTTAAAACCCCAAATCCGAAAATTGGGGTTAACATTTGATAATTGTTGTGATTATATATGTTTTAGCTTATGATTTTCATGTTTAGTTTGTTACTATGTTTATGTTTGATGATTCCTTGAATATTTTGAGGCTTTAAATCCGAATTTAGTTAGTAAAGTGGTGGGTTTTGTGATGAAATTGTCAAGAACATGAAATTGTTGTATGACAATATGTTTAGGTTCATGAATTTCATGCTTAGTTTGTTAAGTTGCTTAATTTTTGATTATAATTGGTCCTAAAATCCATTTTTAATTATGCTTATGTTTATGTTTATGTTTATGTTTATGTTTATGCTTATGCTTATTGTTGCATGCTTATTGTTAGGTTTAGTGGTTAATTTCGAAATAGTTCTACCTTAGGTTCGAAATTAACCAATCCTATAGAATACCCGTCCAAGGTTATATCATTGTCTATATCATTGTTCTATTCACTTTATTTTGTATAAATGTATATGTATATATCATTGTTCTATTAACTTTTATTTTGTATTTATACATTTAAGTTATTTATTTGTATGTTTGTAGAACGAACGTCAAGCCAAGAATGCGGAAATCGGTCCTATGAAAAATTACAAGATCTTGCACAAACCCAAGGATTGTACCAAGTGGAATGATTCGTTCATACCGAAAATTAATTACGTAAGTGATACATTTTTATAGATTATGGTGTACTTCTTATAAATATAAGTCAATTGGTGTACTCCCGATATATATATATATATATATATATATATATATATATATATATATATATATATATATATATATATATATATATATATATATATATATATATATATATATATAATGGTCTTGTAAGTGATACATTTTTATACGTATGTATGTATATATAAATAATGATATGTTAGTAATATTTATATTTTTTTAAATTTGTAGAAACGAATGAAGACGTTGTTAAAACAATTTCCCGGCACCGACGAGGAAGTTATCATGGAACAAGTTTTGGGCGAACGACCGGGACACCAACGCGGATTGGGCCCGAAGATGCCAAAGTCGGTAACTAATTCTGAATCTTCATCATCTACCGGTCGGAGTCGTCAACCCGAAATACCACCACAACCATAATACACGGCGGCCGACATTGAACGAATAATTGCTTTTAATAATATGCAAATCCCGGACGATGTTCTACCAAGATTTGGCTATCCTCCCGGTACTTCCAATACCGGTACTTCCAATACCGGTACTTCCACTTCCGGTAACCCGAGCTCGAACGATGACTTTGATAACGATTTGTATAATGATGGATTTGACGGTTTGTAATTTGTTTGGTGTGCGTCAAGACAATTATGAAATGGTTGGTACGTTTTGTAAACGATATTTTATTTTGTAGTTTTTCGGATATTGTAATGCATGTTTGGATAAGTGTATGTTTCAAGACTTTTGTTTAGTGTTATTATGGTATTTTGTGAATTCGTAATCGTTATTATATAGCAGGTTTTTAATTTGTAAATGTGCTGGAAACTGCAGAATTTGTGCTGTTTTATTAGTCTGGAAATGCAGAAACCAAATCTGCTAAAACTGCAGATACTCGCTTTCCCGGATGATAAGTCGTCCGGGAAAAGTCGTCCGGGAAAACCGTCCACGAATGCAGTGTTGAAAGTCAAAGTGGGGCCCACATACGCGTCTGGGAAAAAAAATCTTCGTCCGGGAATACTTTCAAGGACGGACTTTCCCAGACGACCATTCAGGGACGAAAAGTCGTCCGGGATCAAATTCGGGGACGACTTATCGTCTGGAATTTTCGTCCGGGAAGACCTCGTTTCTAGTAGTGGTAGCATGACGGGGGCCACAGAGTTAAACAAGTCAGGTTGACTTGATGAAGAATGTACAATGAAGTAATGAACTGAAACTTCT